>NW_013668490.1:0-4256 GCF_000517525.1 Limulus polyphemus | reverse complement strand
GGCGCCAGGTTTACCATCAGGACAGACCATGCTGCATTACGCTGGTTAAGATCATTAAAGAAACCAGAGGGAGAACTGGCACGTTGGATCGGAAAGATAGACCAGTATAACTATGATATTGAATATAGAAAAGGAAAAATCTCACGAAAATGCCGACGAACTCAGATGAAGATCCTGCAGAAATGACTGCATACATTGCTGAAAAAGAGAAGTTGAACTAACCAGGTGTAATCAATCTGAAGTCAAAGTGACTAAAGGAGTTGATGATGGTGAAGTGGAACCAGGTATAGATATTACAGCAGAACAGGAGAAAGACCAAGATTTGAAGCCAATAATTGATTTTCTACAAGCAAGTGTTTAGTGCCCTGCTTGGGAGAAGGTGTCTGGCTTAAGCCCTGTGACAAAGAACTATTCGGCACAATGGGACTAATTGAAGCTTGAAGATGGTATTCTTGTCCAAAGATGGGAAAATGCATATGGGAAAGTGACGACCCGGCAAACAGTTATACCGAGAATGTTACGGGAAGTTGTGTTGCGTTAATCCCATGATAATTTAACAGGAGGACATCTTGGAGTTAAGAAGATATTGAGTCACCTACAGCAGAGATTTTACTGGATAGGTATGAGGCAAGATGTGGAAGACTGGTGCAGGACCTGCAGTACATATTGTGCTAAAATGGGTCCCAAGCATAAGGGATGTGCTCCAATGAAGTTATATCAAGTTGCTGCACCAATGGAAAGAGTAGCCATTGACACTGCTGGTCCATTGCTCCGAACTCGTGCTGGAAACAAGTACATTTTTGTGGTGATGGATTATTTCACCAAGTGGCCTAAGGCATATGCAATACCAAATCACGAAGCTACAACCGTAGCTTTGGCTATTAGTGATTTCTTCTTCAGGTTTAGTATGCCATACGAACTGCATTTGGATCAAGGCCGTAACTTTGAATCAGCTGTGTTCCATGAATGGTGCAAGTTGTTTGGCATACGAAAGACCAGGACAACACTGCTTCGCCCACAGTCTGATAGGATGATAGAAAAGTACAATTGGACACTGGGACAGGAATTAGCAAAGTTTTGTAATACCTGCCAAAATGACTGGGATGTCTTACTCCCTCAACTGTTGATGGCCTATAGAACAGCAGAGCATGAAGCCACTGGATACACTCCAGCAAAGCTGATGTTTGGTAGGGAACTTCGATTGCCAGTCGACCTGATAACAGAATGCCCACCTTACGAAGAGTTGCCTGAAAATGTGCCAGAGTCACGCGACGCTGGGAGCATGTGCGCTGGAGTTTTTAGAAGGATCATGAATTTTCCTGGCAACTCTAGTTTGTTCCAGGCACTCTCTTTTTATTATATAAGCCCAATAAAGCCAGCAAAGAAGATAGAATTGCAGAGATAGGCAGATAGATGGAAGATAGAGATAACAGAGTCAAGTGAACAGTAGACACCATAAGAAAAGTGTGTAAATCATTGCGATTTATACCGTATGTTATAAAGGTTGTTAAGTTTAAAGTGACTGTGGAAACTAAGTGTATTACAAAGTTTGTAACGAGAAAGAATAAACTAGTTTTAATCAAGAAGGGACTTGTATCGCTGAAGTCACTCGGAAAGAATTTTCACCAGAAATGATCAAACAAGCAGATACGTAACAATATATATATTGCTGTGATTAATGGATATAAAAAACAACTTAAGTTACCTTAAACGAAAAAGTAGGGAGTGGTAAAATTAAGTAATTTTAGAAATCAAATCAATCATCATCCTTGCATGGTGTGTTTACATCCTTGTAGCAAAGTTTAACAGAAGAATACCACCTACCATCGGGCCTCATAGGAATCTGATTAGAGTAGAACAAATAATTGTCCATGAGCGTGGGATCATCAGCTTCTGTGTTCTAAAATCAAATAATTAATTATAAAAAATTACTCTGCTAAATCTATGCGTTTGTTATTAGTATAGTTCAATTGTTACAAATAATATTTTACATATAATAAACTTCAGAATAGAACTTCTAGATATATAGCCTATATACATTGGCGTCCATAGAAAGTTTTCCAAGGAGGGGAAAGTCAAAATCAAGGGAGGATGGACCTGCCTTCAAAGTTTTGCCATTGTAGTCAAGAGAATAGGTAAGTTCCCACAGTCAGATTTGATGGGTTTAATATTCGTACGGTTAATTTAAACCATACTGCAGACTTGCAGCTATATATACCCCATAACAGTAAATTTTGGTTGGCTGTCTCATGGGATGTCTGCAAGACTGCGCCAGTCTCTTTGGTTACCTACTGCCGGTATTATCAGTAAGTGGAAACAGGTTGACCCCGGTCACACTGTGTCAAGGCTCAGGGAATGTCAACAAGACCGCGTCAGTCTCTTTGATGACTTCAGTGAGAATTGCCATGTCCAATATCCAAGAAGCCGCCGTGGTAGCGACGTTTTTCTATACTTAACTACAGGGTAGGTATCTAGAGATTTTAAGTAAAGCTGCTGACAAACCTGACAACTTTTATCAGAATGAAAATTAAGTGTAATAAGTAGTGTGAAATTGGGAAGCGAATAAATAGTTTGTAAATTCATATACTTATGTTGAATGAATATAGAAATAATTATGTTTCTCATTTTCCAGAAAGGCAAGTGCCCCCTCCCCTCCCTGTGGATGCCCATGCCTATGTATAATATGAGAAAACTTGGTACTCTTAACCCTAAAAGTACCGATGAGGCAAACATCCATTCGTAACAGGTTTTAAGTTATTTTTCAACATACTGCTTGTGGGTACGTGATTTTGTTGGTTACAGATCCCTAATAAAATATGAGTCATGCAACAAACAGTAAATAAATATACCATCGATATGGAAACTATTCCACTACTTATTGCTAGGGTCCCTATGTATTCTAAATAATCATAATAATAAGCTATCTGCGCTCTCTGTCCAGCGTATGGAATCTACTCCCGGATTTTGGCGTTGTGATACTGTAAGCTTAGTGCTGACTCACCGGGGAGGGAGGAAGAGTCTTTACATTGATTGTTTGTTTGTTGTTAAGCATTATAACATCTCAGATTAACCACTGAGTCATCGAGGGCCTTTAGTTTGAGTTCAGTAACAAAGAATTACTCAATACGATGCAATATATTTACACCAACGGTAGTGAACACTGTATAAATAAATCGGTAATACGAGGGCCTATAGTTTTTGACCTAGGTTTCAGAACGTCTGACATGGTCTGGTGGTTAAGGCACTCGATTCGCAAACTGCTTATAGATGTTTTGAATCCCACATCTTCATGGCTTAACATGCTTGCACGTTCAGTCGTATGGATGTTATGACGTTATGACTAATCCCATTAATCGATTAGAGAAGGCTAAAGATCAGCAATGAATGATATTAACTTCCTTCTAAGTCTATCATTTTAAAAGTAAGAATGGTTAGCACAGACAACTCTCGAGTATCTCTGCGTGAAAGCAAAAAATAAAACAAATACACTTCAGAATTTCTTCACAATTTATAGAAAGAGTAAAACAAACAAACCTGTTTTCATATTCATCATTTGTAGAAAAACGACATAAATAAACGAATTCATGTACTTTGGAAGCTATACTAATATATAGTTAAAAAGACAACAGGAAATTACACTTGTTTTTTTTTCCCCTTAACTTTTTACATTAATCAAAATCAAATCATCACTATGAAATGAATATTTAATCCTCTTTTCTTTTTTAAGTATTGCCAATTTAGACTTACTCTGGAAACAAAAGAAACGGCAATCTCCACTAAAGGATTTATTTAAATATGTAGTTGCCTATAACATATTGATGCTTCTTCAAGTATGATAGGCATGTTACAAGAACCTTTACATGTGACAATTCTTCTTCTTCGGTGCTTAGTAATATCGCTAAGTAGGCCTAGCTTCATCAGGTGTTATTGGGTTGAAAACACCGCTAGCTAGGAGTGAAGGTACCCATCTTATGACCCAGTGCAAAATGGTTATAGAAGTGTTGCGTCATCGAGATCACGTGACTATTTTCACGCCCTCTAGTTTCTAGAACTATCCCGTTCCTTGGCGAATGCTCTAGTATTTACTAGATAGGGTAGGCTGGTATATATTGTTGCGTCAGCGAGTCACATGACCACTGTGGCGCCCTCTAGTTTCTAGAACTATCTTGTTCTTTCAGGAATGTCAAGTAATTGCTAGATATAGGGTAGGCTGGTATATAAAAGAAGGGAATGTAATGTGTGTGTGGACAGTGAGT
>NW_013668489.1:142407-149954 GCF_000517525.1 Limulus polyphemus | reverse complement strand
AACTTGAACATTCGCCAAAGTACATGATAGTTCTAAAAACGTTGCGTCACGGTGGTCATGTGACTCGCTGACGCAACAGTACTTTTACAGCTGTAGATGTGTCCTTATATATTATACATGGTGTTTTGTGATGTGACTTCCAAAACATGATACGTTACACTTTCCTCATGCTGAGAAAACAAGGGTAAGAATTTCAAATGTGAGCGAAAATGGTTGATTTTCTCTTTCCATTTGTATATATATAGGTGTATGTGTGTAAGTATAAAAGTGCGATCTTCTAGAGCGTAAAAATATATACAAAAATATTCAAAGCACCATCAGGTTCGAAATATCGTATCTCTTCATTTATATTTTCGGTTTCGGTAGCGCTTTTGCAGCTTTAGCACTGCTCTTCAGCCAACCTAATTAAATACAATACATGATACATACATACGTAATTTAAAAAAAAAATCGAAATACATACATGTATATATATATATACACACACACACACACATCCCAGGATATAAATCCTGAAAAAATACAAATTATATATTATATAAAATCCATAAATAATTAAACTTCTAAATAAAACATAACTAAAGAATATAAGAAACCCACAACTTATTGTAATCAAATTCAAATTATTTTCAATTTTTTTAAATAAAAGAACCTTCTTGGAATAATCGTTTTTGTTTATTTTGACAAAACAAAAGTGGAAAACAAAGTAAAGGCCATAGGTATTTACAATTACTAAATGTTGTGAGCATCTTAATGGCTCTCACTTGTATTTCTAACATGAAACTTATGCTGGTTCATTCTAATCCTTAAATTTTAATTTGGGCTAACGTAAATTTCACTATATATTATACATTGTAAAATGTAAATACAGTTCTTAGATCTTTTGATTTTAAAGATAATAATTCCGTATGTGTTTCTAATTATATTAGTATTGGTAATATAACCTATATTTAAAGTGACCAGATTTTCTGGAGTCCAAAGCAGGACACCCAACCGATGAATATAAAATTTGTTGCATTAAAATAATTGAAACTTCTTCTAATAAAAAAATGCATACCAACTTATTATTATACTTTTCATTACCCCCTCCCCCAGTGGTACAGCAGTATGTCTATGGACTTAGAATGCTAGAAACTGGCTGGGTTTCAATACCCATGGTGGGCAGAGCACATATAGCCTTTGTGTATTGTATAGCTTTGTGCTTAACTTCAAACAAACAAATCAGGAGTGTGGTTTGGAAACATGGAATAGAAAAGAATGATCTTCATGAAAAATTCATATCATCTAATCATTACAATTCTTATTTGAGGATATTTTGTTAAACAACCTAAAGTGTTTTTGGCAAGTTGCAGTATAAAAAGTTAATAAGGTTATCAACTGTATACAATAAATTAACATATTTTCTGCAGTTGTAATAAACATAGACATGATAATTATTTCACAAAATTGCCTGAAAAAAATACACAATTTTGTTTAAGATATTGATATAATGAAAGTGTGTCTGTAACTGAAATGTTACAGTGATAACTGTATATAGACCAATATAAGCTGTAAAACTTTGAGACACAACAGAGTTGAAAATAAATTGTCAAAGAGGTTTTGGACTTTCAGCGCATATCCCGAAATAAAGCAAACTAATTTCATATTGTTTTGTCAGTTATAACAATGTTACTGTGTAATGATATACAACATTTCAATGATTTCATAGTGTAAAGGTTAATGGCTCATGCCTAACAGTGTTTTATGAGACAATAAACAAGCTAATTTCATATTATTACATCCTTAATAAGTATATGATTATGTATGCATTTTAACATTTATATATATGAAAATGAAGGATATTATACAAGGACAGGACAAATCTTATGTGCAGTCATAGTACAGTAGTGCATACCAGTATTAATTTTGATAATGCAGGACACTTAAATTCATTATCTCCCAAAGTAGGACATTTTCGTATCTCCTAAAGTTTCTGGGGGATAGCAAGACAGGCAGCTTGAAAATGGGACTATCCTGCCAAAATCGGAACATCTTGTCACATTACTTATATTACAAAGTTGAAATTTTAAGATTTTACACTGAATAATACCTTCTTGTCTATTTTCAGTCTTATATTTATAACAAAGTAAAGGGTTCAAAATTTTAAGTTGTCTGTAAGCTACAATAACATAATTACTTATGACTCTTATAGATCTAGATGTACAGGAGGCAAAAAGTCTTGCACTCTTTAATATTAACTTTTAACTGTGTAGTATATGTAGTGATGACTGAACCATATTTAGAATGAATCAGCACAAGTTTCATGTTAGAAACCCAAGTCACAGTCCATTAAGATGCTCAGAATATTTTTACAGTAAGTTGTATCTTAAATATCCATGGCCTATTACAAGACCTTTTTTTGTTTTCTATTATGGTTTAGTGATAATCAACAAAAAAGATTATTCTATGAAAGGTATTTTATAAAATAATATGGTAATAATCTGAATTTTGTTTAAGTATCTTGTGGATTTCTTATATTTTTTCGTTATGTGTTATTTACGAGTTTTATTGTTTATGGATTTTATAATATATAATCTTTGTTTATATTATTTTTGGAAATTTTTACTGGAATGTATATTATATACATAAATATATGTTTTGATTTTATTAAAAATCATGTATTTAATGTGTTATGTATTGTATTTAAATAGGTTGGCTGAAAAGCAGTGCTAAATCTGTAAAAGTGCTATCAACCTACCAAAACTATAAATCAAAATATATGACATTTTGAACCTGATGGTGCTTTGAATACTTGTATATATTTATGTGTATATATGTATTTCACTTAAACTATGACATCACCATCAACTGGTATCTGTGTTCTGTAGTATACTATGTCCATCAGAAAGTCATAATTATTCATAATACACAGGAGGGAATAAATTTGATCATTGCCAGCAAAGGAAAGTAAGCAAATCCAAGAGAGCCAATTAAATCATAATCTGCATTCTTAGACAAAGAAGGTATTGTTTGGACTTAATTTGTTCTGGCTAACTTCTGTGCTCTGTATATGACTGCAGCTGACTTCTGAAGCAGGTAGGAAGTATGTCCACACAAACTTAATTTTAATTTGCCCCTGAAGATGAAAGATCCACCTTTTAAAAGAGCTCGGGTTATGTTTTTTTTAATTATTTTTTTTATTTTAAGTAATATACATGTATGTCTACACAAGATGGAGACAGAATTTGATGATGTTATACTTTCAGGTCAGACAAAAAAACCTAATGCAATATCTCGCAATGGTAAAAACAGGGCCTCAGGTATTAGAATTCATAGAAAAGTCATTGTGTCATGTAACTTTTGCTTAAGCTCAAGGATTAGTACATGTTCATTAATTTTCTACATCATGTTTACAGGAATGCAAAGTAACTATATGCAGAGAACATGCACAAAAATTTAGAAACATTTATTAAAATGTAACTACCTAAAGATATATTCTTTCTATTTATAGAAAGGCAAAATATTGCAATTGCACATTTTAACAAGCTGTTTTTATATACCACATTATGTAGACACAATTGTAACTGAGTCCTTACTGTCCATAGTGTTGCACACCTAACCACGTCTTTCAGTGACATTATATATTTTTACTTCTTTCATTTTGTAAAAACATGGGACAGTTTTGGAAATTAATCTTTCTATGTGTTACATCACACACAATCACCATAGTAGTTAGGAAAAAAAAAGGTGATCAAGTTAAGATCTCCGTATACATCAGGTCATAACACTATAAACTGTGTGTAGCAGTTATGTTTAACATAGTTTATGGTACTGTCATTGTCAGTGAAAATAGGTCTAATGTTAATGTAAAAATGTGTAAACCTACTCTGTGTGGATAAAAGAGAATACAGAATGTATTGACACATCTAAAAAAAAAATTATAGTTTTATTTTGTGCAACAGTTTGGACAGACATTCTTCATCAGGCAGTAAAGACTGCATTACAGTGTCTGACCAAGGGTGTCTGCCCAAAATGTTGCACAAAATAAAACTATAAAAAGTTTTCATTTAGATATGTAAACTTATTCTTTATTATCTTTCATCCAAATTTTTTCCTCATTAATTGTTTGTTGGTTCTTGTTGGATAAACATAATATGCATTTAAAAAGGATAATAGTGTTGTTCAGTTCTGATCTTTCAACACTTTGAACACTCAGAGATGTATTATTGGAGTACAGTTCTTATCTATTCAGCCGTTCATGTTAAGGAACGTGCTAGTTTAAAATTGGACCCCAATTTGGGATTTACTAATCATGCATTAAAGACCTGAGACCAACATACATGAGCCAGCAAATGCTGAGAATTAGAGAAACATATTCTAAAAGACTAGAATTCAACAAATAAACCTTAACAACAACTATTCTTTTGAAATTATTATATTGAAACTTTATAGCATTTAATAACAAAATATACATTAATCTCCCTGTTCTGTGAAACACTGAGCACCACTATAAATGTTTTTGTAGCACATAAATGTTAAATATAGTATTTAGGTAAAATCTTTTATATTATTTACTATTATTGTGATGTGTTCTATTACTGGACAGGTTATTTTGTATTATTTGGTAAAAATAATGCCTAATCCAGTCCACATAACAAGAATGAATAAATTCATTTCTTGAATTAATGTTTATGTCAGCCACGTTCACCTGTAGGCCTAACTTCAAATACAACATTTGTACATAAATTTTGAGACTAATGGTACCTATGCCTAACTTACATGACTTTGGTCAATAAATAATCTGTAACTCGACAAGTAACTGAATAGCAGAATTGACCTGATAACTCCTACTATTAACATTGAATAAATTTTCTAACATTGAACCATATTCATATAAAACCCCTGTTTCTACATATTAAATGAAGCTTCTTAATTCTTATTTTTCATGAACTTTCTAGATCCTAATGTCATGCACCCTCTACAAAACATTGAAAATATAGCTTTCAACATTATGCTAGTACTTATAAAACAGCTTGAAAAACATGGTAATATAGATGTACATATTCATGTTCTTTCATCCTGTAATGAGTGTTAGAATAATATTTTCAAGAAACTTGCTTCTGTTCAAAAAAGGGTGCTACCTGTAATTCTCTCCAGATATTTCACTTACATCTATGGATATCACTTGTCTTAACTTTTCAGCTTTATTTTGCACATTTGTCTGTTCTCATAACATACTTGTAAAAGTCAGTGCACAAAAAGTTAAATGATCTTTAGCTGAACACTGAATCTGGAACAATGCCCTAGAGATGCCAACTATTCCTATTTTTAACCTCAGATTATGGCATTAAAGTCATACCCCTTAACTTCATATTTTTTGCAGGTTTAGTATAATATAATCGTTGTAGGGGTGAAGCTAAACAATGAACACTGTTAAGTTCGTTGCCATTTTATTTTAAATGTTTGTACTTCTACAACTGTACTCAAACCAGACTCAAAACACTTTTGTAATAACACTGAATAAAACATTGATACCTATCAAATAAAGTGAAAATATGAAGAAAAAACAATCTCATGTAGGCCTATGGCTGAAATTGGTAGTGTTTTTAAAATATTTTAATTGTGAGATTTTTAAATCATTAAAAGGGAACAAAGTTTATGAATTTAATATAAAAAGTTGTTTCGAAACATCTCTAAGTATCTTCAGAAGAGCACTTTTTTGTTTAAATGATTGTGTACTTCATGAAATTGATTATTGAGATTACCAGTTCAAAAATTCACCAAAGAGATAGTCAAGTACAAAACACTTATCATACAGTGTCAACTGTTTCACACAGGTACCCTTCCTCAGGTAAGAATCACTAATAACTATACAGAATAATTCTAAAAATTTATGAGTGAAAGCAAGGAAGAACATGTTGCAATATGTCATCCACACTATTTCTGCCATATTCATTACCCATGAGGCTTTTTTCACCTAACATCAAGGCTCATCAAGTCAGCTGGGATACAAGAGTTATAATTGTGACCTAGGCACTACTTATATTATAGTATTTTTTTTTCTTTGAAGGTTCTGTTAAATTATCTGGTAAAAATAATTCAATTTCTGGTCCACTTAAAATGAAAAGAAATCAGTTTATTTTTTCCTTAACACTTCTACAAACTTAAACATTTGTACACTGTAAACTGTGGTAGGCCTATGTTACAAATAACATTCACCTCTTCAACAATTCTAGAACTAGCATAAAATATAATCAACTTAATTGGACAAAGTAACTGCAATAGCTAATATACTGATTCACTCTATCTTCATGATTATCTTTAACTCACTGTCTTGTATTTATAACCTCTGTTCAAATATGCTAGAAAAAAAATTGGAAGTCAAATTAGAACTTTCTAACAATGCAACTTCTAGCTAACAAATTAATTTGTTACAACATTAAAAATAATATAGCTTACAACACTGCTCCCTTTTTGGATTGTGAAGTCCCTTGGATAATTCTCATGCCAAAAATTAAACACTAGATTGTCCATTCACTAAGTCTTTTAAGTAGGTTTCTCCTTTGAGAACCATGGTGTACAGATGAGCCCTTGTTGTCACTGGCTGTAACATCACTGGGGAAGTTCTTTTTGGGCAAGTGATTGAATGACTCATCTGACAGCTCCAACCTTAATGAACTTCTGGAAGTAGTTTTGACAGGAACTCTTGGTTCTTCAGCTGGTTGAGGTTCTGCTGACAAGATCTTCTGTGGAGTTACCCAGCTGGCTGTTCTCTCACCAACATACTTCTAAAGATGACCACAGTGGATGACCTTTGGCTTTAATCACCTATCCTCCAAACTCCTATTTAATTTTGAAATTTGTCCTATTTTGTGTCAAGAACTATTCAGCCATGCTATGTCACGTTGATAAAATCCAGTTTTATCATCACCTACAGCACATCCACTTTTTTGCATTATCACAAGCTGATTTAAGTCTTTCCTTGATAAAGTCATATCCAACATCTTTATTCTTCAAATCCAGGAGAGCCCTTCCAACCACCAATACCTCATGATGTATTAGATTAAATGGTTCCACTATGCCCCAGTCACTAGATGAAGAATTATTGGTACTAAATCTTTCAATACGGGGTTGGTCGATCTGACGACATCGTAACCATTTTGTGCTTGTTATAATTTTAATGCTATAATTTTTTAATTTGTAAGTGAATGTTAACATAAATGGGAAGATTATTAGTAAACATTACAATGCTCTCATATGCAAAATATCTAATTCTTTTATTAAGTCGAAAGGTTTGTAAAGCAATGTTTCTCTCATTCCTTTTTTTCTTTTCACATCTTGCCTATCTATCATGCAAAGTAATTTTCATCTTAAGATTAAAAATACTTTTATGCATCAGAAAATTTTGAAATTTCACGTGTGAAATCTTTATAATGTTCGGATAGTTATCAAACATTTCTTCAGAAAAAACTTTATATATTATCTGTTATTTTCAGTAATTAATCTCTATATGGGTTCTGTAGATTTGGACAATCTCTCAACCACCATAAAAAATTAGGAAATAAATA
>NW_013668489.1:125299-142014 GCF_000517525.1 Limulus polyphemus | reverse complement strand
ATACATTTATATATATTTATTATTTTTATTATATTGACCTTTCACCTGTGCCTGCCATAACAAAGAAACAAATACAATGTTCCCATAGCTGACAGGGCAACCAAGTTAGGAAGTGAACCCAAAACCTTTGAATCATGAGGCACCTTCTCTCTCCTCACCATTAATCATCAGGCCATTCTGGTCCAAAGCTGAAAAAACTTGAAGAAAAAATATAATCTGGCTTCAGTACCCTTTAGCAGGCAAAGCATTACTTGGCTTTTGTGCTCAAAAATAGACACGTATACTATTAATATTTTGATTACATATATAGTTGAAAAACCATAAACAGTAATTATCAGAAACCCTAATTTTGTTTAATTGATTATTTTCTAACAATGAAGCTGGGAATATATACTACCATTAACAAGATAATAAACAAAGATAAGTGAAGTTTACAAAGGCTCACAAGCTTTCCCACACACCTCAAGATCTACAGCTAATTTCATTATAAAGGTGGCAAAGAAAAAAAGGAACCACAGCAATTCCACTCAACCATGTACCCATCAAGTCTCCCATTTCATTTGTATGCTTTTGACCTGCTTAATGTGGACTTGAAAGCCAGTATTATTTACAGTAAAGGGACCATCACAGTATGATGACCAAGATTAACTGCCTGAATATTAAATTGATGAGTTATTATATAAACTAAAATATTTTGACAATAAAATCTTGCTGGCATAAATTCTTTTTAATGATAGCATTGGCTTGAAGTTCTATTTTCACTTTAGCTCTGTAATTTATAATGAACTTGATCTCATACTTTGGTCAACCTTATCTAAAACTTAATTCTAGAACAGCAGTTCTCAGTTTGTGATTTTCATATGCCAGCAGTTTGTAGAAAGAAGCAGCAATATAGTATGTAGATTCCATTGTGGTACATATGTTTTAAATTATGCCAGAAAAGTATTATTAATGGAGGAAACTCCAAAACTCGTATAACTGTTTGAGAAAGTTAGGCATTCACAAAAAAAAATTATCATGGTGAACATCGTTTCTGGGAACTTTCCAAACAAAAGTTACTGAAATATCGTACTTTAGCACCCTTTCATTTCAAACGAAAACCTTGACCTTAAAAACAAAGTTCATCAAGCTAACAATTTGTAATAATCTTGTAGTATTTTGGGTTAGACTAAAGCAGTTTGACCATGATATGACGTCAAACCCCATGACATCATTGCTTGGCATGTAATTAACTTTTTTTTTAAGCATCACCAGTGAAAAATCATCAACATTTTTGGGTGCCATAAAATATAAATTCATCATTAAAAAATTTTGAATTGACATTTATACAGTTTTTTTTTTGTCAAATAAATGAGCATTCACAAAAAAAACATTATCATGGTGAACATCGTTTCTGGGAACTTTTCTCAATCAACCAAATACTGCAACATGGCTGTAACCTTGAGCTCAGTTGGCTAGCATTGATACAGATAAATTCATGATATTTCCTGTAAGATGGTGTTTTCACAGAGCAATCAGGTCTGCTAAATCAAGATTTTTAAGATACCAGACTGAGGAGTGTGTTTGAGCGTCTCTCAGACCTCAAACTGAGGTTTTCACAAAGAAGGAGGTAAACCTGAAAAATGTATGAGAACAACAGTCTTTTCAATAACAAACAGGCAAACAGAATATGAAACAAAAACAAGGGCAAATGATTTTGTGAGTGGTGTGGAACTTGTAAAATGGGTGTGGTAAAACCTTAACAATTCACTGTGAGCATCCTGTAAGATGCACTAGAACAGAATCCAGTATCTAATATAACCCTAAATGAATATCAACTAAAATCTCAAGTTACATTAACAGTTTATTGTTAAACCAAGCAGAGTCACAATAGCAATTTAAGTAACATTAATTGTTTCCAAAATTCTACTTGAACTAAACTACTTATACTAAATGTAATTGCCAACACTTACATTAAAATGTTATTTAAGAGCTCAAAGTTATGTTATCCAAAATAATCACCAGATACTACATACATACTTAAAAGACAAAAAGTACAATATTTTAATTATTCATTAAATGAGCCTCAGTAAGTTCAATTATTCTAAGTCTTGAAAACCCTCCAAGGAAATTTTATTTAATTCTAATTCTGTCTTAAATAGGCAAACATGGTTCTAAACAAAAAACATAATAGCACTAACAGGCCAGATTTGCACAGAAACACACCTTGCACACATAATCCTTATTTATTGTGAGTCAAGTGGTAACTCCTGACTATTATCTAAATGTCACCTGTGATTTTCTATGCAAAAACTCAGTTAATTGCCAATTAGTGAACTCACATCTTGTATATATCAAAACAAGGGGAGTTGAAATATGTACTTGAGCAAATCTCTGCACCCAATCTGGATTTTATGAAAAACAATGTCAAAACATTTTACATCTTAACTGAAGGGGTAGAAAATATATGGGATCCATAGCTCTGTTACACTAGTATAACATGTTCTACAATGATGATGCAATCTAGGTAGATATCATGGCTAACCTCTAATGTTAAGATGGCCCCCTTCACTTGCTGTAGCCATATTAGAAAATGGCAATAAGCCCAGTAATTTTGATTGATTCCCTGTTAGGCTGGATTCTCTACAGTATGTGTCTGTTACTTGATGGTTAAAATTGCAACAATAAACAAACAGCAACACAGTCCTCTTGTTTTAAAATAATATATTTAAAACAAATCAAATGTTTGTCACACTGTTGGTTACCACAGTTGTATCCAGAGGTTTAAATAACTGTCTCTTTTTTTTTTTCATCAAAGTCCACCAGGCTGGTTCAGTTACTTTAGAACACAATTAACAAGACAAATTATTCTTCTCTACTTTTGTTATTACAAAAGTCTGTGATAATTTCACTTTAATAATTACCCCTATGCACTCTTTATCACTAAACTTATGATCACACAGTCTAGAACTAAAACTCAGTAATGATTTCTCAATACATATTTATATCTCGATAGAAGTCTAGAACATTCCATGCAGTAATACTCAATTTAACCAATGAGAAACTCGGAATGTTCTAGCAACATCATGCAATAGTCTCACTATTGTACACAACTGCTAATTCATAACAATTGAACTTGTTACATATTAGAATTTCAAATAGCCTGAAATTGAGTTAACTGATAAATTTAAATTTAGTAGTTAAATTGTACTTTGGATTGAGTAGTTAAATTAAAGCCAATATATAGTTAGTTTATGATATTTGCGAACAAGATTGATACACACAACAATACAATTTACAATAATAGTTATTACAAACAATGATTTATAAACAAAAGTTCTCACAAACTTACAAGCAATATAAAGTCTTCTTTCTAGTCTTGACTTTCTTCGATATCTTATCCATGGTTCACTATGAGCGAGTTAATTACGAGTTGATGTAGGTACGATTCGCTTAATGGGAAGCTAGCTATCTTTGTTCTATGTTATTCACTGGTCACATACGCTGAGTTTTCCATGATAAATTTATATAATGTTTCCGTAAAAACACTAACGTCCGATGAGAATCCACTGAAGTCAAATGATTTGTAATGTGCAAACTTTGTAAATGTTCCTGGCCAAATGTCTGAAGTTTTCTGATTGGTAAGCTGTATAACAATCACAGCTATAGCTTCCAAAGTTTATAGCACACTGACTATAGCAAGCTAATAATAGATATTCTTTTTTTGGAGTGTCTCGTTGGTTATATTTATAGGTGTATGGAGGGTTTCTAGAATATTCAGATTACGTAAAAATACAAATTTAAGCATTTACGTATATACCTATATTGTTGATTCTTACTCTAGAGAATCTTCAACAACTTTGGAGAATAGGTGGTAGTTTTGCAATACATATTTAACACTATAAGCTATGTATGTTTTTAGATATAAACTTAATATAAACAAACGTTGATATTAAAATAAATATAAATTAAAAAATTTGTTACAAACTACACAATGTAGGAATCATAAACAATTACATAACAAACTGACCATAAAATATTGCTTCCAAATATTTAAATATGACACCTGCACTACTATCTAAATCATAATTCTCACATTAAACTTAAGCTGAAACATTAGTGTCTATTGAACAATCCCTTAGGTCACTGTCCTCTGATGGAGGAAAATGTTTAGAGATGGTGTAGCCATATAGAAGCAGTAAAAGTTAAAGCATGGTGCAGCCATCTTGAATAAAGATATCCTTCAGCAACAGTCGTGATGTACTGGATGTTTCACCTCATTTAGTTTCAATACATAATGAGTAATAAAAAATCCTTTCATTACTGTTACTGTTTTGGTTGAAACTAATATCACCATATGAAAGCATTGTATTTTTGCATGGTCATTCAGCTTTAGTTTTGTTTAACAATTTTTCATGCCTAAAATGTTTAGACCCACCATTCACACACATGTATACTTGACTTTATGTTACTTTCTAAGCTTCTAACCTATCATACATATACAGCTTCATGTTTTAATTTTCATTGAATGCATTTTTGAGGTCATGATTGAACTGTTGATAGAATACTTATCTTTTCCGATATTCTTCTCAAAAGTTATTCTTATGATTGGTAGAAAAAATATTATATATATTTTTTTTTTCAGCCTCTTTCAAAAATATATCCTCAGATGATATTAAATAATTTCCAGGATTGCTTGAGTGTCAGTATCCTTAATTATGGGATTTTAGTATTGTCAAACCAGGAACTATCCCATGTAAGAGAAGTTTTTCTTTATTAGCGAACTCTGGAATTATACTATTTACACCTCATATTTATCATTTCCAATGAAGACATATTATTTTGTAAATTTTTTAAATCTTGGAGTATTTTAATCATCAAGAACTTCTAAAAAAACTCTCTTAGGCAACTGAAAAGAAATCATATATCAAGTCTTGGAAACTTTCAGTGAACAATGTCTAATACATAAACACACACATATTCTTAGTATTGCTGAGCATGAGCAATGCAAGGTATCCATTATTATTGTTATTCGTAAGATATGCTAATGCATTATTATTGAATTTAGAACTACCCATGAGAAATGCAAGATACTTTATACTCCTAAACACAAAGTTACTTCTAACATTGTTTATATGATAAATTATAATTTACTCATAAGGACCAAGTTATCACTTAACATTTTTCTATAGTGATTTACATATAATAAGTTAAGTTTTCTAAACATTGTTCATATGATACAAAATATTCATTAAGTTGTCACTCATACAACTATCACATCTAATTAATAACTGTAATTTTTGCATTTATTATATTCATATCTTTTTGCCATTAAAAAAAAAAGTTAAGAAATTGTACGACAGTTTGAAACTGTTATGTTTGAGCTAACTGGAAATGTAGAATACTTCAAACCTGAATGATATGTTTTTTGGAGTTTTTTTCTATTTACTGACAATATAAGATTAATGTAAAAGCACAACTCGCATCATACAAAATTTTATTAGACCTGTTATAACAAATAGCATTAAGCACACCTTTTTATTTAACTTTGAATAGCAATAAGCTTTCAAACATCAATTCAGATTATAACTATATATTTATGGATACCTATAGTGCAAAACATTTATAAGTACTACACCTACATGTGACGTTATATTTAGTTATAGCTGACCCTTCTTATTGGAAATTACACAAACCTTTTTGGAATCATCAACCACACTGTTAAAACTGAACTGTTCATTCAGTAATCAATATTTCTAATTCTTTTGCTGTTATACAATGCAGTCAAGCACTTGGCATGATATTTGCATTCAAGACCAATCATGTCTCCCCTTCTGAGTTTGCCCAGAAGTTTTGTGTATTTTGGTGAGGGTTGCACTCATACGTACACACCTGTCCAGCTCAAAGGTGGATGCCTCATGAAGCTCGTCAGAACCACCTGGCTGTTCACAGAAGAAACACAAATCCACGTCAGCTTCAGAAATGCTTGATGACCTTGATCTGGTGTGTTTATAGATACCTGCTGCATCTTTACTTCCATGAGCACTTCCTTGTAGTTGACTCTTTTCTGCCCTTTTCAGCATGGTATTGTTAAATTGCAGCCTGCATATTTTATGTCACTTGATATTGTTGGCTGAAAGACTCTCCTCAATACTATGACCCTCATCTAGCCTTGCCAACTGTAAGGTTCTTGGTAGATCTCCTAGATCATGAAACCTGATTAGGTATTTAGCCAGTGACTTGTATGAAGTCCGTTTTTCTGGTTGTTTTGATTGACTTGGACATTGGAGGGACTTATTTGTGTCTTCCTGACAAATTACGCATAGTTACCAGTTTATTGGGGATGGATTACTTTGTGATATGGATGGATGTGCTGCCTTTACAAACTTGAATGTCTTTGACATTATTAAGTGCATTTACTGTCCACCACTGTTAGTCTATATCTACACTTTACACTGTGCCACCAGGCACTAACACCATAGCTGTACACTAATCTTCATCCTAAAATATAAGAAACTTTTTTTTAAAGTTGATATATAAAATTAAGCAATAAACATTAGTGCAAGCACTTTATATTAAATGTGATGATAAAATGCATATACACAATATTGGACTACTATACTAATAATCTTAAACAATACACATGCTGAATGTAATTATTATTGTATCGTGGAGATGGTTAATTATTTCACATGCAGTGGGAAGCCAATATATATTACATATACTATATACATAAATATCAATTGAATTTTGGACACTGGTACCTGTAATGTTACGTAATGATAGGCTGTTTAAACCAGTGCATTTGTTTGCTCGGTTATGTAGTGGCAGGGACTACATGAAACACAAGCAAGATTTTGTAGTTTCCTTCCACTGATACTGTGATTGCTTGACCTGCTCTGGTAAGAAGACTATCTTGCTAGTTTGCCAGTTACTGTTAATGATAGTAAAGTTAATCCAAAATAAAAATAAATAAATAATGAATATTAGAAATAAAATAAATTATTTTGAGTTACTAATTCTTCCCACACATATCTGATTTGTAAGTGGCTTAAATATAAATGAAAATAATTACAGTTCATTTGTTTAATCTGGCTCACACCGTAACTGTTTTTGTTCATAAAAAACTGATGATATATATAGTATAAAGGCCACTACTGTGTTGATTTCATCCCAGCCAACTTGTTCAGCCCTAGTATTGGGCAAAAGGCCTCATTGGCACTAGATATGGCAGATGTAGTGTGGTTGACATAATATATTCCCCTTTGCTTTCATTCAAGGGCTCTTAGAATTCATTAGACTTAAATCAAGGATAGTTTCAACAGCATATGGAAGTGCCAAAGGTTTTTAGGATGTGGTCCCTATCATGTGTGGCATTAGTTGTATTATTCTGTATGAGGTAGACTGGAGAGGTTTGCAAATTTAGAATTGATTATCCCTGTTCACATTGTATTTTTACTACTAACATGTGCATTATGTTTCTCTGTGAAAACAGATCAAGTTTCATCTTTTCTGGAAATAAGTATAGATATGTTATGTAGCTGCAAGGTAAAACTTAACTCATCCTTAAAAATAATATTGTTCCACAAGTTGTAGGTTCACTAGTTATATTCCAGACACAATTGCAGGTGAGCTGATTTTTGCCTTGTTGTGAGTGTAATGCATCTCACTGGGCTAGACACACAAGCTGGTCTTATGAAGTTTGTTTCTAATAATTTTTACACTGATGTGACATTGAATATCAGATCCTAAATGCAATTACAGCAAGCTAGAATTTACAGATAGTGGACATCTGCTTGGTGTCATGGATGAGGTTCCACCTTGTCTTTGTGTCAAAATAACCATATTGTGAATGCCACATTCTGCTGATGACACTTTTTGTAACAGTGAATGCATGAGAGGGAAGTCATAGATATCTTTTATAACAGTTGTTTTTGCTGTGTATTTACTTTCTATAAAGCATAATCTGATGAGGTCTAATTTTTGTAATGTAACAAAATATCATGACTATGATAAAAAGGTAGAACAGAGGATTGCAAAAAAGCCTTGAGCTTCTGAGTCTTTTCACCATCTTAAAAAGTAATTACTGTTGGTACATGTGTCAAATATTGAACATTTTTTATACCACTAAGTTTTATTTTTCAATAATTCTATGAATCTATTGATTCTAAAATAATCTAGCTCAATGTTTGGAATTGAATTATTAAAAGTAGCTTCAGATTTGAGAAATTGAAAGAAAATTTAGAATATTTTGGAAGTATTATATAACAGTGATGTAAATGACACCATAAATGCATGAAAAAAGTGGGGCAAAAAAAAAAAAGGGAAGTGATAAAATAATGGGAAAAAAGCCTTGACTGTGAAAGATAAATCAAGAACATGACCAAAAATTCAGAAAAATGTGACCATTATGAATAAATATGTAGGATTCTGTAGAATATATTATGAATTTTAACTTCACCAGTTAAAGTTCATAGTATTATTAAGAAAATTTGATGAGTTTGATATTGTATAAAACTCTGTTAAAATAATAAATTTCAGGCTTTAAACTAGGTAAAGAGTAAGAAATGACAAGATTATCACCATAGAATAAGTTCAATGGATTTGAAAATGGATACTGTTGATGGTAAGGATGTCACAATATGAGATATAATATGGTTTCCACAAAACGAAAAAATGTGAATTTGCAGATTATAATGTCATAAAAGTATTTTGATTATAAAAATGTTATGAAAAGCCAGTTAAAGCCCAAACAAATTAAAGTAGCCAGTTGTAGTATAAAAGCTTTGTAAGCCACTGTCAACATTTTTCTCAGGGGTTATTTCATATATTCCAGTTTGTACAGTTCCAACAATATCCTACATAAGTGCAATCAGCTGTAGAGGCACTCACAATTTAAGAGAACAGTTCTACTTAGATGGCTCATAGAATTACAAAATTATATGAAATTATCATGGGAAGCATATCAGATTATTTCATAAATGATAATATGACAAAGAAGAAGCTGCCCAGTCATATCAACACTGAACAGTATACTGTAGGAAAGCCAAAACACTTAACAGTCATAGTTAGGATTTTTCTAGTTATTTATGAATGATCCATCAGAAGAAAATGTTATGAAGCAGAGAGAATGGAAGGGGGAAATATTTGCAGACCATGTGTTCATTGATTCACTGGTACATAACAAGTTAATTGATAACATTAAACACAATAAGAGGACTAGTTTGAGAAACTGCCCATCTTGCTGTTAGCTGAATCTGTGGACTGATAATAGAACACTTGTAATACCATCTTCTAATGCTTGAATAATCATGATAGCTGACAACAGTAGAAATGCCTAAGAAGAGATGAAGGATTGCACAACTCTGTATACTTCATGTTATTCCAGCAAAAGTTGCATAAAAGTGAAGTTTCTTTCTAGTATGGAGAAATAGAGAAAAATATTAATTAATGCTATCAGGGCCAATTCAGTGTAAGATAACAATGTGGGCCACATATTCCATCAAATTGAGTGATTTTGTTTTTGTTTATTACAACACTCAGTGTAAATAACTGCTCAAAAATTGGACGAAATTAGTCATTTATATATAAAATACATGAATCCACTAGCAGTAAGTTTGGAATTAATTTCTGTATTGATGGCATTCTTGTGTGACTCGTATGTTATTAGGAACCCTGTATTCAACAAAATCATGGACCCACCAGCAATTCAGTACATAAACAGTTCAGAATAACATGCATAAAAAGCTAGTAAATGTTCATTTTATTTACGTTAACCATGAATGCAAACAAAGAAAGATTACCCTGATGGTAGTTCTAGGGTTGAATGCAAGCTAGTAAAAGTCATTGTTGTTTTTATTTACTTTAACTGTAACTATAACTAAGAAAATATGACAAAAACATTCAGAGTAAAGTTTTTGTATCCTGCTGAACAAACACAAGGAAATGGATAGTCAAGCAGGCCCTGTAAAGCAGCCCTGTATGTTACACTGAGTGGGAAGAAAGGTATGAGTGTTAACAGGATCAGCCTAGAAAAAGACAAGCTGATGTTATGCAAATATTTCTACAGTTTAGTAACTTTAATAATAAATTTTCTGGTACAGGGTATAACTTCATTATTTTCAAGCTAAAGATACTGATGATGGCTCTACCTTAAGTAGACTGAAATTAAGAAAGCATATAATTGTGGAACACAGTAAACTTATTGCAGTATGCAGATAAAACTGGGTTAATCTTTGTAAGGTATCTTAGGATTATTTTTTATAAGGTTTTCCCACGTCTATGTTCTGTTCCAAGCCATTAAACCAAACTGATGGCATGAAAGCTGATTAAGTATGTGAGTATACAGATCAACATTGAAATTCTGATCAAACACAGGGTTTTGATTCAGTTCTGTTTGCCAAAATGTGGACCAAATTTCTTAGTCTTTCTCCATATGAAATAGTTGATTAATATACATTGTATCTGCACATTGTTATATCATTTATCCATATGTGTGTGGAAGAGATCCAGAACTTGAAATGTAGAACAAATATTTACCACTCCTGTTGATGACCTACAAAACCGTAACACAGATTAGTAGATAATTGAAGATGTAATCTGACTATTTCTGTGGTAGTCCTGAGAAATATTAATCTGAATATTCAATTGAGAAATATCATTGATAATATTTATGAGTTTGCTGTTTATGAGATGCTAGCTCACCCATTGACAACATGAAGAAACTTTCTGGTGTAAATGCCAACTTTGGGTTCTCACGTGATTAAGAAATGTACAGCCCTAAAAATTGACCACTACTTAAAAGGCCTACATATATTAGGAAAGAGAATAAGTGAAGTTACTCCCTATAAAGTGCAGCATATTCTATAAACTATGTGTGCCAAGCCAAAGGCTATTTATTGTTAGTTACTTTGTACATGTTATGATGAAAAGACAAGTGTCTGACTCTGTGGAAGTGGACAGATTTAAATAAACTTCTATCAAGTATCAATGTAAAAATATGAACAGATTGACAATGATGGTAGCCTTGATATTTATAGCAAACTAAAGCTCAGGGTGCAGAAAATATATTTTCAGGGTAAGGATCCTGAAGATGAAGTATTAAGAATTAATAGTTCAGTGAGAGTAATGTTTAACAAAAATATGTCATATTGTTTTTCTGTAAAAATGTTTTGTTTTTTTTGTGACAAGGCTTAAAAGCTATTATATTATCTGTGAAACTATTGTATTTTATATATACATAAAATACATCAGTAATCATTGAGGCTAGTAACAATAGCTTGTCAATAAAGTAGTGCAATGTGATTGTGTGAAAGTGTTTTTAGAATACCTGTGATGGTTACACAACCAGCATAGAGTAGTCCTTGGGAAAGTTGCATTTGTAAATTTAACAACTTACAGTTTTAAAAGTCAAACCCTGTTGAGTATGGCGAATTTTGTGTTAATGTTGCATAAAGCCACCCATAATAGGTTTAAGGACACTTTTGAAGCTATAATTTTTTTTTTACACCAACAGCAGAATGGGAACTTCAGTCAAGTGTGTTTGTAGATATCTTTTAAAAACTAATATCATTATTTTACTCCGAACTTTAATTTCTGATAAACATCGCCCCCCAGTGGCACAGTGGTATGTCTGCGGACTTACAACGCTAGAATCCGGGTTTCGATACCCGTGGTCGGCAGAGCACAGATAGCCCATTGTGTAGCTTTGTGCTTAATTGCAAACAAACAAATTGAAAAACGTGTACCAGAAGAAGAAAATGTATTTAATAAATGACACTGACGCTGATATTATAACGCTCATAATAAAGATTCCTCATATTAAAAGTGACATTTTGGCTTTGGCCATCTCTTTGAGGAGATAATTTAGGGTATAATGTTAATGTGTTTTCATAATACTAATATTACTCTTTAATTAATATATGTCCCCCAGTGGGACAGCACTAAGTTTACGAACTTACGACGAAAAAATCCGGGGTTCTGTTTCCCGTGGTGGATACAGCACATAGTCCAGTGTGTCTTTGATCTAAAAACAAAACAAACACACAATTGTTATATATTTTGTTCATCCCATATTCATAACCCTAGGTGTGTTGACTGGATCACTATCATAGCAGAATCCCAAAACGTCATCAGATGCGTTTTACGAGAGCTTTGACGTCATTATGATGGTGTTTTCACCTAGCTTGCAATTAATTTGTCAGATTGCCACAGAAATTAGTACGCGCGTACGAATATGGTTAGAATGTGATCGGCCGTTTAGCCTTGACATTACACAAATAAGATAAATAAATCACTATCCAGAGTCACATATTGATCTTGTTTGTTCGTAAGTATTTAATCCCGCATGACATAAGGATCGTCTTATCAATTTTCCATTATACCAATTAGTAGTGTAGAGTTAAATTGTGAATTTTGAATACTTTTATCGTAAGGTCACCATCTTTCAGTAGTTCACATAATCAGTCATAGCGCTATGTTTGTGTGTTGTCAGTTGCTTCTCCGTGGTAATTATCTGCACAATGTTCTTATTAAGTTTTATAACTTTAGGAATTTTGAAGTGTTGCATGACGACCTAGGAGCGCACAGCTTTAAAATTTACAATTACGCTCAGACGCCCACATCCCTGCTCGAGGGCAAAATTGCGTCAGTGAATTAGTATATATGTCTGAAATAAACCTGTCGACGTATTTCCAATATTAGCAAAAACTTCAGAATTAAAATTTATTTAATAAATGTTTGCATCACCCACAAAAGTGCCTCAGTGGAAAGTCTGAAGTATTTTAACCGTAAAAACCTCGCTTGGATACATATGGTAGACACAGAACATATATCTTATGTTGCTTTAGGCTTATCTGTAAACAATCAATCAATAAATGTTTTATTTAGTTAGTTTTATACGTATTTTTAATCGTAAGTTTTGATTTTGTGTTGATTTCAGTGCACTCTGAAAGAAAACGTTAATGTTTATGAATTTCCTGAATTTTTCTGAGTAGAATAAGGCACTCAGCATTCGTAGTCCTACAGGAGGAAAGTCATAATATTGTTGTGAGCTATATTTTTTAATGTTGTAATTTCTTTGTTGCTAGAGGGCGTAGTAACGCCTAATAGATTCTAACATAACGTCAAATTTTCTCGCATGTTCGAAGATAGTTTATGAATAGGAGGTAGTTGTGTTTAGTTTCTTCAAGAAATCAGTCAATGTGCTTTCGCGAAGTATTTTGATCTATGTTTACTGTCGCGCTTATTTTGTAAATTTGTGCAAATAAACCGAATACAATACACGTTCAATCATTAATATTTTACATTACAAAATGATGAAGTGTGCTTCGCTGGTAGAGGGTTCTTAAATGGGAGCTTCAATTGTGAACGTTAAATCAACATTGACATATCGTGGCTTGAAAATTGTATTCATAATGTTGTGTTGAGGAGGTGCTAGAACCAGATGTCTTGAAGAAACTTATGATTCTAGTTTGTTTTGCTTTTATACTTGTTTTACTTAACACTTCTTGATAGACATTAATGACTTTCTGGAAATATTGACTGAATTGGTAAAGTCATATGGTGTCTGGATCTTTCTGTTTGAAACTGCTCTCCACTGCTCTTAATAGGGCTATATTTTTGGCAAAGCTTGTTGGTGACAAATGAACATTTGCTGTGTGTATTTGCTTTTCAGTTTTTAATTAGTTTTACCATTGGATGATTCAGTCATTTAGAGAAGCTCTGTAGCTGTTAGTTCTTCTCAATGGCAATCAATTTGCTCCTCCACTGTGATGTCCTCAAATTCTAGGCCTGGAATTTCTCGTGTAATTTCTACAATTTCATGAACTTCTCTTTAGGTACCTGGGAAACCCTCAACGTCGTTGACGACTTCTAGCAACAAGTTCTTCCATGCTACATTCAATGTCTTCTGTATGGCATCCCAGCTTTCTCTTATTTTCATTATGGCATCTCTGATAGTGCAAGACTTCCAGAAGTCTTTTACACTGGCTTCTGTTTTTTCTTTTGATTGCAGCATACTTCTGTGAAGATTTTCGTATAAAGTCTTTTTTAGATATATACGACTATTTCCTGTTAAGTGTGATACAAGTATTGAATTTAGTTATGTTTAGAAGGGACAGTTTATTGCAGCTTTGTTTATGTAATTGGATACGATTCATAGATTCATACGTTGTGTAGTTCAGTTGTTGTGAATTGGTACTTGTTGTTTTATTGCGCAATGTTAATAGATCCTTGTAAGTTTTCTCCTTGTTTTAATTGAGTATTACTGCATCATAATATCTCGTAGTGTATATAACGTTCTAGGCTTCAGTCAGGCTATGAATACGAGTACAAAATGTAGTTTGAGTTAATTATATAGTTAGACAAAGTTAGTTAGATAGAATATATAGATCTAGATTGAGTGATTGTGAGTTTAACCAGAAAGAGCGTATAGTGGAGATTTCTAAAGTGAAGTTATCACAAATTATATTGTAACAACAGAGCAGGAAGAATAATTCGTCTTGTCAAATTGTGTTCCAAAATAACTGAAACAGCCTGTGTAGGTTATTTAAAGCTCTGAATACAACTGTGGTAATTAACTGTGTAATGAACATTTGTATATACGTTTGACTTTAGATATATATTATTTTAGAACAAATGGAATATGTGCTGTTTGTTTGTTGTTGAAATTTATTGCCAACAAGTCACAGACACCTACTTTGAATAATCTGTCCATCCATACATTAAAACCTGACAGTCTTTTGTTTAAATTGTGCATTTATGCCCTGATCAAGCATCTGTTTCAGTGATGTTGTATTTGGATTAAGGAACATATTGATTTCTGGGTGCATTTTTTGTAGATATTGTGGGTGGCTGTTTACATTGTCGAACAGTAGCAATGCTTTTTTGCAAGGTTTTTACTTGTGAAATAATTTTCTACCCTTGGAATAAAATAACTTTCAATCCAGTCACTGAAAAATCTGCAATCATCCAAGCTGTTTTATTCAATTGCCAGTATACAGGCAGAAGAGAATGTGGAATGCCTTTTATTGCCCTTGAGTTTTTTAAATGGCAAATTAACATGGACTTCATCTTATAATCACCACAAGCATTTGAACAAAACATCACTTTCAGCTGGTCTCTAGCAAATTTAAATCCCGGCGCAGTCTTCTCCTTCTACCTGCTAATATAGGTTTCGTTGGCATTGAACAGCTGGTAAGATCTATAACCACCTGCAGCATTTGCCATTTTTACATTCTTCAGCACCCTGAATGTCTGCACTTGCTTCGTCACCAGTAAGAGAAATGTTGTGGAGGGCACACCTTTTTTTTTTTTAAACCTAACAAATTATCCAGTACTTGCATTGAACACTATGCTATCTTGTTTGCATAGCTCCTCATGAATCATCTGGGCCTTCTCTCTTGTCATCGGACTAGTCAGAGGAATATAGTGTTGAGTCTGGTCCTTAATTTAAGTCGTCAGAGTTTTAGTTTTTATATGCTTTGCAGTTTTAGTTGTTTTTTCGTTCACCTTTTTCTTTGATAGGCAGTACAGCAGATCTTACCTTCTCCGTCTTTTTATAAGTACGAATGGTTGGCTCACTTACGCCATATTCTCGCTCTATTTTGCTTGATGACTCACCGAAACGAAGACGATCTAGTATTTTCACCTTCTCCTGGAAAGTAAAAAAAGAAAAACATTTTGCGTTTCTTAGAATTCCAAGGAGGTGAAGGAGCTGGCCTATTATAAGACATGTTATCATTATTCACACCGGTTCTTAAACTGTTATTAATATTAATCCAAGATTATGTGTTCACAAGGTTAGCCACAAGACTGGCGGGAGATTGTCGTACAACACATATACATAATGCTAGCTAGACCTGAGTATAAGGTATTGTTGTGTCAGCGAGATCACGTGACTAGTATCACGCCACCCGTTTTCTAGAACTATCCTGTTCCTTCGGGAGTGCTCTAGCATTTGCTAGATTGGGGTGGCTGGTATATATAAGATGGTCACGGCGTGACGTGACAATGTGTGTAGGTAGTGAGTAATTGAACTGCATTCAGAAAGTATTGCTGAAGTTAACGTTCGTTGTTAAGAGTTTGTTATAGAGCGACTGTTGAAAATAAGTGTATCGGTAAAGTTATATTCAGAAAGAATAAACCAGTTTTATTAAGAAAGGACTTGTGTCACTAAAGTTTCGTGGGAACGAAGTTACGGAAAATCAACTAACGAACGGAGACCTAACAGTATTAAAGCCAAAGATGGGCTGTATTCAATTTTGTTACAGTAATTTATAAGCGTATGTACTGTACAGTATAAATACCAAACATGAACAAAAGGAAAGAAAAACTGTTCGAATTCTTTCATTAAGTAAAAATAGTATCAATTTTTATTTTATTTTTAAGAATTAAATTTTAAAGTTTTATAGTATTGTGTGTATTTAGAACTTGATATAGTAATTTAATGTGTAAATCTCTACAGTACTACAATTTGCGGCACAGTACCATATTTTAAGATAAACGCTTTCGGATACAGTACAAACTGTAGAGGAGGGTGTGCAGGTCAATTTACCTCCAATTAGGTTTAGAAAATCGCTTAGGAGAAAAGGTCACCGCCATTAAAGTAAGTTTATTTAATTTTCGTGTTTTTTTAGTGATCCTTTACCTGTAAATATTTGTATTTTTACGGGGAAAAGTTCGAACGAGCGTGACTCAACTTACGTATTTCAAAAACATGTTCACTATTTGAACCT
>NW_013668489.1:123046-125289 GCF_000517525.1 Limulus polyphemus | reverse complement strand
AAACATGTTCACCATTTGAACCTTGTGCGTGGTGTGACTTTTATGTCCGTACATCAAGTTTGTTTCTTTCTAGACCTACATGCTCACAGTTTTGCTTGTCTTTCTATCTCTATTTCCTAAATTGATTGCGATAAGTAAATTTGGCATATGCTGTAATATAAAGAAAGAAATGATAGTTATAAAAAATATTAATATGGCACACAATAACGTCATGTGACTAACTTTTTTAGGGTGCACGATCAACAAACAAAGTAATTTTGTTATCAATGGTAAGTTAGTAATAATAATCATACAAACAATATTACTTGGAGTGCCTTTTACTTTTCACATTATTAAATTTCTACTCTTACTTTGATTAACGTACTGCTTTCTAATACACACAAATATTTTGAACATATTCAATGAAATGTTTATACGTGGTTTTAGGATTACTACAACAGTGTACGCCCCCCAGTGACAAAGCGGTATGTCTGCGGACTTGCGCCGCTAGAAACCGGGTTTCGATACCAGTGGTGGGCAGAGCCCAGATAGCCCATTGTGTAGCTTTGTGCTTAAGTTCAAACAAACAAACAAACAACAATGTAGAGAAAGCATTTCGAGGGGGGGGGGAGGTCATGATCACCTGTGACATATAACTACTGTTGCCACACTATGTATGAGATAAAGTATCATTATTCTGCTAAAAAACATATATACTGGAGGTTAATTACATCATGTTATGTATTAACATTTCAAATATCCTGAAATTTAGCAGTTAAATTGTACTTTGGATTTAGTAGTTAAATTAAAGCCGATATAGTCAGTTTATGATATTTGCCAACAAGTTTGATACACACAGTTTTCTTTTTTGACACAAATACGTTTTAATATACACACAACAATACAATTTACAATAACAGTTATTACAATCGATGTGTTCGAAGGAAAACAAAAGTTTCACAAACTTACAAGCAATATAAAGTATTCTTTCTATTGTCGAAGGTTTACTATGAGCGGGTCAATTACGAGTTGATGTAGGTACGATTCTCTTAACGGGAAGCTAGCTAGCTTTGTCCTTCGTTATTCACCGGCCACACACGCTGAGTTTTTCATGATGAATTTATATAATGTTTCCGTAAAAATACTAATGTCCAATGAGAATCCACTGAAGTTAAACGATTTGTAATGTCCGAACTTTGTAAAGGTTCCTGGTCAAATATCTGAAGTTTTCCGATTGATAGGCGTTATAACAATCACAGTTTTAGCTTCAAAAGTTTATAGCACACTGACTATAGCAAACTAATAATATGTACTCTCTCTTTTAGCGCGGCGCGTTGGTTATATTTATAGGCATGTGGAGGCTTTCTAGAAAATTCAGATTACGTAACAATACAAATTTAAGCGTTTACGCACATACATATATTGCTGATTCTTACTCTCGAGAATCTTCTACAACTTTGGAGAATAGGTGGGAGTTTCGCAAAACATATCTAACACAAAAAGCTATGCATGTTTCTAAATATACATTTAATCTAAACAAACGTCGATATTAAAAAAAATATATAATAATAAATTCGTTACAATCATAAGAACCGATGCTCTAGTCCTGATGCTTGGAACTATATAGCCATTGTTGATCATGCTAAGTTAGATGGCCATCATTAATAATTACATAGGCCTGCGAATCTAAACTTCATAAAAGTTGTTTTGGTTTTAATAATAGATTTTCCATAATTCAGCTATGCAGATTTCAAAAATAATAATATTTTTTTTCTATCACATAAGGATTTTTTTACAAATCGGTAAAAAAAACTTACTTAGATCAAATTATTATTTTGTGTACTACAATGAACATTATTTATTTTTTGTTTGTTAAGAAAAATACAAGCTAACTGAAGAAAAGGGTAGAACATTGATGTCAAATGAATATGCATCCTCATTCATCCTCACTTTTTTCTTTTGTATGTGAAATCTATGTCTTTTAGTCTCAAAACTAAGTGTTGTGGTCTTTCTTTATTTTATTACGTTATGACGTTTTGTGAAAGATATGTACGGGACGAGAAAAATAGATATCATTTTCGGATTCACGTACAGGAATTACTGTAGAACATGTAAAAATTTCAAGATATTAAAACCATCGCAGGCCTGTGCTATTACCCGAAACCATAGTTTTCATTGTGGCAAACTTTTGTAAAGTACTTATGGTAAGGTTGTGGCAATCCTATATCAATTGTTGTCATAGTTTGTTTGTTTGTTTTGAATTT
>NW_013668489.1:90421-122751 GCF_000517525.1 Limulus polyphemus | reverse complement strand
CGTGATACGGGATTCGAACCTGCGACCCTCAGATTGCGAGTCGAGCATCCTAACCACCTGACCATGCTGGACCATCATAGTTTGTAGCCACAACATAAAATCAGATCATTATTCAGAAGCTACAGCACAAAATTATCACAATTAGTACATGCCAAACCACCTGAAGATCCAATGATAAAAAAATACAACATCTTCTGTGAAAATGGATTCCAACACATTGGAGAAACAAGAAGACCAACAAAAGTTAATATTCAGGAGCTGATTTCAATGAGTAGCTGAAAGCTTCTAATCTTTGTTTACTATCTTGTTAACTATAAAAAAAGATATGCCAAGTTTCACTATAGTGTTGTTGTTGTTGTTTTCGGGGGTAGGCGGGAAAGTTTTCTTTTCTAACCAGGATTGATTGAAAGTGTAGTTTCAAAGCCGTTGCTGACTTAAACTTTTTGCTGTGTGAGTTTTTCCGTAGCCATGAAGAATATTTATGTTTTGTCCTTAGTATCTGCATTTCAAAGTATTATAAAACTTGTGTAAATGAATTAGATTGTTTATAACAAAGATTATCAGTAAGGGCCTGAAATAGCTTATATCAGATTTGGATAAAATTTCCTAAAGTATAGTGACAGATAAGCTAAATTGCTTTTGGCATGTTGTATTTTTACCACTCATGATTTCAAAGATGTCGACCAGTATTTTATGCGGACATTTAATTTAATTACAGTAATTTATTTTCTTTGTTAATCACTTGTGAAATAATTACAAAGTTGTATATTTACTACATATCTGATGATATATATATCAGCTTATACGATGTGAGTTGGGGTGAGCATTTCTATCCTCATATTTTATAATGGAGGCTCTTTAACAGAAAGGACAAGCAAAATACCAGTAGGTGTTGTCATTGATGTAGCCAGGGTGAAGTATAACGGTCTTTAGCTCCCATTGGGTGGCCAATTGCTACTGTATCATAGAGGCATCACAAAAGTAAATCTTTGATGCCACATCAGTTAATCTGCAGCGTTTCTTTGTGATGGAGCAGAATAAAATTGTCTGAGAGGTTCTTTAGTATATGACTTTGCCTGTTTGAATTGGTACCATCCATTAAATTGGGAAAGTAGGCTAGCATTTTCTTTTGCACAATTCTTCTGCAGATAATCTGATTAGAATGAGAGTTATAAAAAAAAAATGTGCAAGCCCTTTCCTCTTCCTCTTGCGTGTTAATCAGAGGAAGCCAGAATGCATAGCACAGTGTGCAAACAACCGTTAGATAATCTACAGTGTAATAGATTTGCGACTTAAGCCATCAATGTTATTGGGCTGTTTTGGATCAAGTAGTGCACTTCTCCCAACGTGGATCCATTTCCATACACATTAACTGCCTTCAAAAATTCTTGACACTAAGTTTTCTATAGAATACCTACTTAAACCTTGTCAAAATTAACGTGTCTTCACATGCACACCATTTATAGCAAGTATCAATTCCATACTTCACAGAGAACCTTTACATATGAGATCGCATCTGTTCCATATACCTGCTGTATTAAAACACAACTTTGGTCCATGTTACCATAAAGGTGGAGTGTATGACGTGACATTTTTGTATTGTTTATGTCAACTAACATATTCAAAATTATCTTCAACCATTGAAACCACATTTGCCTCCCTCTTTATTGTCTTGTGATGCAGTGGGCCATATTAGGATCTTAATGTCTGCTTTTCAGCTATTCCATTCTTTAGTAACCCAAAAGAGGGTCAGAGCACACTAGATAAAAAAATTAAATTGTTAATGTCGTACAAATTAATCTGGTGTATAACGAATGAGCCAGTAAAGACTGGCATAGTTGAAATTATTATCAGTATTGTGATTTCATATCACACCTATAACCTGGAAAGTGGTGATATATCGCCAGTTTAGGTTTTCTGCACTATAAATTCTGAATCAGATTTTTTTATGTATTTAAAAGGTGTGTTTTATAACGAGATAAGCAAAAACGTTGAAACACAACAAGTACTCGTAACCAAGTTAATTCATTGTTCGATAATTATTTAAACGTAAAAGTAAATGTCTACTGCGTCAGATATCTAAGGTTTTACAACTGTGCTTAAATATATTCATCCTGAACTTGCATACAACGGGAGTCCAAAGGGGTATATAAAAAGACCATACAAAAAAAAATCGTCATTTTATGTTTCGGTGTTCTCAAGTTATCGGTGAGTCAAATATACGATAAAAAACAAACAAAAAACTTCGTTTTGGCAATAAACATAACAAAAATGTTAACATTTAGAAAACAATATTGTAAATACAAAGTAATATCACAATGTGCAAAATACTTAAACGCCGGGGCTTTAATGGTTATTATTATAGGATTTATTGAACCAGAAAGAGAAACATGATTTCTTTTTTTTGGGGGGGGGGTAAAAGTGTTAAAGCAACATGTTAGTAAAATATAATGTAATTTTATAATTTTTAATCTTGATTGGCTCGGTAGGCGTTTTCACATAGGATCATAGGGTATAACTCATTTTAACTACACTTTGAAGTAGACCGATGTCGGCGGGAACTTTCACTCAGTATCAGAGCTCATCAGGCTGGTTGGTTTGAATAACATTTCCCAAATGAAATTCAGTTATTTAAGTGAAAAGAGTTGTGGTTATTATATCCAAAGGTGACGAAGTATAATGGCCGTTCAGAGTAACAACTCTAATGAAATATCACCTTTCAAGACTAGTAATGTTTTTAACTGGCTTTTTAAAGGTTTCTCACTAGGCCGTACCGATTAATTTTAATATTAAATAAAGGCCTCTCTAGTAGTGCCTTCGTACAGTTAATGTACTTTAAATGTTAACACACTATCTTGTTTTACTGGAAACCAGTGCTTAGAAATATTATCCAAAACACTAAAGAATATGAATTTTATCAGATCCCAGGTATAGAACTGTTAAATTGTTTATAGGTGCAAAGTTTTATTTTCAAATAGAAATACTAATATATGCTATTAAAGGCCTTTTGCTGTCGAAATCATCCAACTACAACACCCCTTTTGTTTGTATACGCATCTAATAAAAACATGAATATATCCATGTTATCAACATAAACTACAAGTCTAGATTTCAAAAACTTGATATTACTATCTTGTAATGTTCATATCTTGATTGCCCCAGCATTTCATTTCATCATACTACCTAGTCAAATTTAGAAAATATGTTTATTTTCTCGAATTTCTACACCATTAAGTGTAAAGTGCAAGGCTTATGTCTAGTTTGTATCCGTAACCGCCGAGTTGAACATTTGCTTTATAAGTTGTTTGATGTGTTTTAGTTGTTCATCAATTATACTTTAGTGATATTTCGATTTGCAATAAACTCAGTGAAAAAAAATAACTGTTAATATCTCGTGTCTGACGTCTCAGAAGAGGTATTTAATATTTACTTGGCTGCATGCCATGTTGTCGTTGTGCGAATGCTATTGTTTTTCAAACTTCGTCTGTTTTTCAAGGAGTTTCGTTAGACTAATTTGTTTGTTAAAGGTGCACCATGAAATTATAATAGTAAGTAATGAAAGTAAGCTAGTGGTGGCGCTATTTATAGTCAAACGAAATGTGTGTTTTCGTTTATCATTGGATAAGTGAATTAGCAAGCAAGGAGCTGAATTAGTAAAGTTGGCATATATTTGTTAATTTTTTTCGTTTTGTTTTTAAGAAAGTGCTCAATATTACAAAAGACAGAAAACATCTTATAGTACCGAGTTTTTGATTACCTAAACGTTTTGTCATCTAACTAACATGCAGTATTGGGTTACATGCTGTTGGTATACAAATTGGCTTCATGCTATCCTTCATTTCCCCAGTTTAGAATACTAAAACTAAATTTTATGTGAACCATAATCGACACACTAACAAATATGTATACATATAGATATATGCAGTTTCCCTAATCTCTGTATTTCTAGTTAATCCATAAATACCTCTACCATTTGAATTGAACAAACCTCCACTTTATTTGAACATACAAATTATCAATAAGAAAATAAAGAGGAGTGTAAAATAATATGCCAACAACCCTATATTTCCTATATCCAATTCCGACGAGCTTTCGCTCAGTAACAGGACTCTAGGTTGTCTGGAATACGACAAACATGTTACTATTATTAGTGATTGAGACGCTATTTATGTTAACAAATCACCTGATAATTTTTACGGTCTTAAACTGGGTTAAATTATTTAAGCAAAATTTTTACTTATATTACTACACATCAGAATTATAAGGATTATTTAACACTATGTGATTAAGAGCTACATTAGTACATGCAAGTTTTAATCGTATGTCAACTTCAGGCAGAAAGAAGTTTTTAAAAAATAGAAGAAAAATGAAATATATTGTGTGTCTAACTGTTAAGAATAAATGACATTTCTGTAAACCACAGTTTTAGTCTTTTTGACCTCATACTTGAACATTGAGGAAAAAGAAAAATAATTGTAGATTTAAATGGTTTTATTTTTTGCTGTAAGTTGGAACAAAATTCCTAGTCATTCTTCCTAGCAAGGATACTCATTATTCGAAACTTGTTACAGAAAATTATTTCCACAAAATTTCTTACAAATTATCAAGTAGCAAAATAAATAATCTTATTAATGTTAAAATGCACTGAATATATCTTGTTAGTAAAATTATAAAAGACATTTACAACTTAAGAAAACAAACTAATCCATTAATCAACACTTTAGTCATTTTTACTCAATAGAGATGTCATTTGTGGTATTTTGAAAGATTTCTTGTCATGTGTAGGATTGCCCCTGGTGAAGAACTTACATATGTCTGTATATCATTAATTGCTTGAATATATGAGGATAAAATAACTTGATAGGAAACATTCCACTGTTAAAGATTATTTGGTGTTGAAGTGACATATATACATGTGAGTTTGCATATATACGTATAAACATCAGGCTTAAAAACTGATTCTCATTGTAACTTGTGAAATATGTTTAAGAAAAAGTTAATTGATTTATATACTGTGCCATGAGAGTTTCAGGCAGAACTTTAATTTTTGTATAAAAATTCTAATGTTCACTTGTAGAACTCAAAAAAGATTGTGTTGAATTTGGAATTATTTTATGAAGACAGTTTGGCTCACTTGTATTACTTTCAGATACTTGCTGTTTTACATTATTTACACTGGGTAGTTTGGCTGTGTGTAACACAGGGCATAAATATAAAGGTCTTTTTTTTTCCCTATGAATTTGGTTTTTAGTGCAGTGTATTTGATCATATATTAAATATCTTACTTGAAAGTTATTGTAGTACATGTGACACTTTACAGTATGTAAAATATTATCATATGGCTTCCAAATATAACTTAGCACATATGGTTATAGTTATGGTGTTTTGTACATGTAGCAAACTAAATCTTTATGTGTGATTTATTATTTTAGCTGTGCTCACTCTCAAACTAAAACTGTATCCATTTTAACATCATCATTCATATAGCCTTGGAGCTAATATTTTTCCCTAGATTGTAATTTTAGTCGGTGACAGTTTTACCTTGTCATGAGTTGAAACTTTTTCATAGATTATTGTAATAGTCCTGATCTTCCAGGCAAAGTGTTAGTTCGCCATCTTGTAATTACTATTATACTTGTATAGATAGTCTAGTTTCGTTTTCAGTATGTACATAATTTCTTCAAGAACAAATCTCATTGGCATAGGAATATTGTATTGAGAAAAATTGTAAAATATAAATGTAAAAACAAGATTTAATATATTTAATCATCCTAGATTATAATGCATTGTTTTAATAAATAGAATAATTTACTAGACTATTGGTAGATTATTGTATTTGATATCAGAAAAATGTTTGACTTGTTCTTCTGCCAAAACAAATAAAAGTTCAAAATTTAATTTTTTTCTTTTAATACCAAATTATTATCTCATCATACAACTTAAATTTTTTTGCTGTATGTAAGATAGTAATCAAATTAAAATGTGTTACAAGTTTCACTTTTTGAAATTGAGACTTAAATATGACTACAGCTGAATTACAACAAAACATCAAAGAACTGCTGCCTGCATTTTTTCTCTTAGGTTTCTTTGGGATGTCCATAAATGAGCGACTAAAAGCAAGACACTCCCCTGATCCAACACCAGGGGTGTTGTCTCGCAGTAGGTCTCTGATAGGACTCTTCTCTCATCGTCGAACAGCATCATCAGGTGGAACACCTACTAGTTCTTATACAGATGGTAGCAGTATCAGTGGTGGAGGCAGTAGCAACAGCAGCACCTTATCCCGTGGTAGGTGTAAATAGTAAGGTTTTTGCCTTGATATAGAAGCAGCAATAATCATCTTTGGTGAAAGCAACAATAATAGGAACACTTCCTAATTTTTTGTCACTTGATAATAACAGCATTATTAGTGTAAGCAGCTACAGCAGTAACACCACAATTTTTTGATAGTATATTTGATTAGTAATATTACTAATTGCCAGATGTGACAATAGCTGCAACTTCAGTATCTCATGTAATGCTAAATATTCTTTATTTTGCATATATTTCAAAAAATAAATTTATATGTGGAGTTGAAGATACTATTCTGACCTCACAGTGGGCTTTCATTCTTGTCAGAGATAAAGCTAGGTGACTCAATCGATCAATCAATATAATCAGTTACTTATGATCAGAGATTAAATTGATTAGTGTTGTGTAAACTAATTGATTAATGTCATGAAAATAATCAACTAATCAAAATTATGATTATCAGGTTTTTATGTGTGGATGGGCTGGATTCTTTACAGTAGGTGTTTGTGACTTGTTGGCAATAAATATCAACAATATATAAACAGTACACAGTCCACTTATTTCAAAATAGTATATTAAAACAAGTCAAACTTATATACAAATGTTCATTACACAGTTAATTACCACAGTTGTATCCAGAGCTTTAAATAATCTTATCTGTTTGTCAAAGCCCATACAGGCTGGTCCAGTTACTTTAGAACCCAAGTGACAAGTCTGGCATTCTAAGGATTGGCAAATTTCTTAACATTTTCTTCAACTTCTGGAATGCCATCTGCTGTGGTTGTTCCCACTTCATTCTGTTGGGTTGGCTTTTCTTGGTCAGGTCAGTCAGTGGTGTAGTGACTTCAGCATAGATTGTGATGAACTTCGTATAGTAACCTGCTAACCTCAGGAAGGACCTGACCTGCTGCTTGGTCGTTGAAGCTGGTGTATCTTGTATGTGGGTTAGCTTTTCTTCTGTCTTGTGTCCAACAAAGTCCAGCACAGAATAACCCATGTGGCACTTAGATGGTCTGTTGGTCAGACCTGCTGCCCCTCATTCTCCTGAACAGCTCTCTGCGTTTCTTCGGGTGGTCTTCCCATCTCGCCGTGTGGATAAGAATGTTATGCACATAATGCTCGATTTTGGTGTTTTAGTGCAAAATCTTTCTCATCATGTGGTTGTATGTCACTAACCCAAACAGCATCCTGTTGAACTGGTAGCATTCATCTGGTGTCACAAATACTGTCTTCTCTTTAGATCCTTTCTCCATAAGGATCTGCCGATAATCTTTACTGAGAATAATCATGGAAAAGAACCTGGCCCCATCTTGTTTTGCCATGGTAGCCTCTGGGTTGCCCCTATGTTCGAAAAACTTTGTCATAAGGTTCAGCTTCTGGAAATCTATGTAGAAATGGTTTGAGCCATCCTTCCTCTTTACAGTTACCACTGGTAAACGGTATGCTGAATTTGAAGGCTCTATTATTCCAACTTCTAACATTGCCTCAACTTCTTTCTTCATCTAGTCTCTCATTGCATAAGGCATCTGGTAGAGCTTCACCTTGACTGGATCTCTGATCATGGGCTCAATCTTGTGTTGCATAAGGCCTGTCTTGCCTTGTCTATTTTTGAAGGCATCTGTGTACTGGCACAGTAGATCTTGAAATTCTTTATTTTACTTGCTAGTCAATTCTTTGCAGATGTTGATGCCTAGAGAGAGAAGAATGTCAACAAAGAAGAGGAGAGGCAGAGAAGAGAGAAAGAAGACAGTGAGAGGAAAGACTGGAAATGGAGAAAATAAGAAAACAAATTGAGATTGCCAAGCTCACCCAACAGGAAGATGAAGGACCCAACAATGACAGTGGGGTCAGGGCCATCAAACCCAAGCTGCACAAAGTCAGAACTGGGACAAAGGTGACTGGGCAGTTTGTTTCAGCCTTCTTCTCACAGGAAAAGGCCTACAAGTGTGTGTGAGTATGACATCAGAAGATGCTATGGGCTATGGCAAGTTACAAGTGGCCTTGCTGAAATGCCATGAACTTACCGAAGAAGGTTTTTGCTGGAAATCCAGAGAAGTACAACCTGACACTGGAGAAACTATATTTCAGTTTGTAACATGTCTACAGCAATACTTCACAAGGTAGATTGACATGAAGAAGTGTGAAGATAGATTTGAAGGACTGGCAGTTCAACTATTATGTGAGCAGTTCATGATCACATGCTCTATTGAAATTTCACTGTTCCTAAAAGGGAAAGCACTGAAAGACATGGATGAGATGATCAAGCTGGCAGAACAGTATATGGAAGCTCATGGAGGGAGTAATAACTGGTAAGTCCAATAATACTCAGTTAAAGTCAAAACCAGGGGTGGCTGATCAGTAGCAGAATACCAACAAAGTTACAAGGAGAAGAGATGCTATGCTAGTTACAAAATGGGGCACATTGCAAGTGAGTGCAAGTCCATCACCAACAAGCAACTGCAGAAATGTCATCATAAAGCATCTGGAGCTTTCTACAAAAAGATTGCTGGTGAGAAACAAGAAAAGAGTGACTGTCACTATGAATGCTGCTGCCAGAAGCACCAAAATAGAGACAACTCCTTAGATTCACCATAAGAAGGATTAAACAGTGCATGATTGATGATCAGCTCAAGTTAGCACATGAATTAACGGTGCCAGTGTTGATCGGAGCATGTTACAAACGTTGAGATGCCAACAAACCACAACATGCCAGTTAGTGGAAGCTATGTCTGGGACAAGGAAGTGAAAGTCCTATGAGACACTTGGTGCAGCAGTGAGAACCAGTCTAGTTCCTGATGACCAGATGATGGACAAGGTAAATTTGTGTATGCTGATTGGTGGGACAGTGATAAAGTTTCCCACAGCAAGAAATAAGGTTAACACTCCATACTATGTGGGAGACCTTGAGGCCATGTGTATGAAGGCACCTATCTATGGCTTGGTTATTCGCAATATATCAGGCAGTAGAATTTTTGAGGAACAAGACAGAAAGAAAGCTGATGAGGCATCTGCAGTCACCACTAAAGCTCATGGGAAGAAGAGCAAGCAAGATATCAAGCCCCTGCAAGTCTTGAAAAGTGTCATCCTGAATCTAGATCTATAGGAACTGAAGGAAGCTGATAAGAAAGACTCTTCACTGCAGAAACTTTGGAACAGTGTCCAGGAAAAAGTTGAGCACAAGATCAAGGGGCAAAGGGAATTGCAGAATAGAGGACTGGAAGGGAGTGCTGTACCAGGTCTATCAAGGCAGTTCTACTGAAGAACTTAAATAGATCATAATACCGAATATGGACTCAAGTGATAAAGTTAGCTCAAGAGTCAATTGTGGGAGGATACCTAAGAGCAAAGAAGACAGCAGAAAGAATCACCAGTAACTCCCATTGGCTGGGGGTCATTGACAATTTGACCAGATTAAGCAGGTCATGTGATATCTCCCAAAGGACAGTACCTAGAGGGAAGCTGGACAAGGTGCCACTTGGTGAGATATCTCTCATAGAAGAGCCATTCAGCAAAGTAATTGTGGACTTGATTGGACAACTAGCACCTATATCTGACAACAGCAACTGGTACTTATTGACAGTAGTTGACTACATGACATGTTATCCAGAAGCCTTTTGTCTGGCAAAGATAGAGATGGAAAGAGTAGCAGAAGCCCTCCTGGAAGTGTTCTGCAGAGTCAGCTTTCCATAAGAAATCTTGAGTGACAGAGGAATGCAGTTTACCTCAGAACTGATGTAAGAGGTGTGCAGACTCACCAGCATTAGGTAGCTTTTTACCACTCCATACAACCTCAGATGTAATGAACTTTGTGAGAGAGTCAATGGAGTCTTGAAGAGCATGCTAAAGAAGATGTGCCAAGAGAGACCACATGACTGGGACAGGTGCCTGCAGGCAGTAATATTTGCTTTCTGCGAAGTCCTACAAGCAAGTACAGGATTTTTACCCTGTGAGTTACTGTATGGAAGAACAGTACAAGGTCTGATGCAGATATTGAAAGAACTGTGGATAGGAGAAGAAGAATTAGAAGTGAGGAACAAGTTAGGCCTCAGAAACTGACTGGAGGAGACCTGTCAACTCGTTCAAGAAAGTATGTATGCAGTTCAAGGCAGTCAGAAGGACTTCTATGACAAGAAGGCCAAGGACTAACATTTCAAGGTCGGATTGAAGGTCTTAGTTCTTCTACCACCAGACAACAACAACAAACTCACCGTGCAGTCAAAAGACTTTCAGAAGTACAGGAAGTGGTCAACAGAAAGGACTGTAAGGTGAAAATGGATGGGAAGACCAAGATCTACCATGCCAATCTGATGAAGAGGTACTTCAAGAGGGAAGAAGACCTAATGGGTGCAACTATATGTAGGTCTATAGGAACTGAAGGAAGCTGATAAGAAAGACTCTTCACTGCAGAAACTCATGAAGGTCTTAGCTCTTCTACCACCATACAACAACAAACTCACTGTGCAGTTGGTCAACTCAGCAGTGAAATTCTACCACATGATGGGTAAGATGTTGTACAAGACCTCCAGCATTTTGTGGATGATATTCTGACCCACACAGCTAGATAAGAAGACCACCTGAATATACTCAATGAAATGTTTGGCTGAGTGAAGACAGCAGGTCTGACTATCAGACCATCTAATTACTACATCAGTTATTCTGTGCTGGACTTTATTTGACACAAGATGGGCAACTGACAGATAGCCGTGGAAGAGAAGAAACTAACCCACATACAAGGTGCTCCAATGACCAAGCAGCAAGTCAGATCCTTCCTGGGATTAGTAGGATACTATAAGAAGTTCATCCCAAACTATGCTGCACCACTGACAGACCTAACCAAGAAAGGTTGGCAAGGTGAATTAGGAACAACCACAGAAGATGACATTCCAGAAGGTGAAGAACAAGTTAGGAAGTTTGCCAGTCTTTAGAATGCCAGACTTCAACAAACTGTTCATTGTTCTGACCAATGCATCAAACGTTGGAATTGGAGCTGTACTTCTGCAAGAACATGTAAGTGAACTGTTTCCCATAATGTATGCCAGTAAAAAGCTGTTGAGTAATGAGAAGAACTACTCTGTGATCGAACGAGGGTGTCTAGCGATCAGTCCACTTACTCAGGCTAGTAATGTAACATTAAATTAATTAAAACTGGAATGAGAATTTGACAAGGTTTAATCACATTCTCAGGTAATGAAATGAACCAGTCTGTCTGCTTTTTATGGTTCTTGCAGAATCATGATGCAATTCAAGTAGATTTTTGCCTCAAATGATGATCCAGTGACCTTTGGAAAAAGATCATTCTTAATTCTTTCAAAGTAAGTACATGTAAAATAAAAAAACTTCAACAAACGTGTGTGTGCTGTAACCTTAAGACAATTTAGTACAAATTCATTCTGTAATTACTTAAAATTTAGATTGCGCTGATAATATAGGCTACAAACCATGACAATAATAATATTCTTATAACCATTTCAAAATGTAGATGATGTATGAAGAACTTGTTTTAAAAATTTAATTCCAACAAACATGAAAAAGGTAAGTATGGAATGAAAGAATTAGAAGAAATATCCATGAAGTAAAAATCATGCATACTCAAAAGTTTATATTCTCAGTGAAAATCATATATATAGGTAGGGCTTAAAAGTATCATGGTGATGCATGACTACTGCATCACTCTGGTTGATTAAATCTTTATATACTCCACTGTCACATATTGTTTGTCATTCATTGTTTTTAATCTGCTGCTAATTATTTAAACTTTTTTTCCTGTTGAATAAATTTTTTGTAAATAATGCCTTATAATTTTTTTAAATTCTGTTGGACTAGTATTTACTAAGTCATCATGAGAGCAGCTTAAATGTTTACATGCAATCTTCTTTTTACACAAAATGAATGTACAGAAAACACTAATGTGGAAGTCAAGAGCCATGCTAATAAAACTATGGTTCTGTTATAGTCACTTTTTTGCTTATATGTTAGGTTAATAACTACATTTTATATTTAATATAACTCATTTTCGTTTTTAAGAGGTATCTACTTAACTTACGAACAATATGAAGTTTTGAGAAGCTATTTGTGGGATAATGTTGTTCCATGATCATGTCTCACTGTCAGGGACAAAACGTTGTCCAGAAATAAATCTATTATCCTACAGGTATGTGTTTCAAAACTTTATATATCTCATTAATTGGTTTTTGTACATTACATAATCAAGTTACTCAAAGCTTATATCATATTTCATTGATAATGAAAGATAAAATAACTTTTTTAAAAAGGGAATTAAACTATTGAAGAATGTGATAGTAAATGAAAGCTGTCTAATAATATTACTGCCATAATTTTTATTGAAAATTTTATTGAACTACTGTTTTATGATCGTCTGTCAATATGTTTGGTATCAGTTGTAGATTATAATTCAAATTTTAGTATTATACGTTAGTTGATTTCATATTTTAAAAGTAAAGATTAAAAAATAAATTCCTAAATATTGATTTTTGTATGTTGAATGTAGCTCTGATTCAAATTATATGTTCGTGATGTCCAAATACAAAGTTTATAGTTTCTTACGGATTAGAAACTCAAATTACCAATATTGACAAGCTAGAATATAAAATAAAAACCTCCTATCTTTTCTATTTGCTGAAATATTACTATATTTAGTGATTAAAACACAATGGCCCTGCCCACTTCTTCAATTTTTGGAAATGATTCCTTACGAACAATCTCTTTGCTCCTTTATGGCTTTATAACCAAAGAAAAGCTCAGAATTTTCCCTATGTGGGTTTCTGGCTCTTGAAGGTGGAAAGTTCCCAAGATTTTTTCTTTTTTGTCTTGCATCTGGGAAGGAAGGAGTAAGTGAAAATGTTTTTCAAAATATAATTTTTGTAGACCCAAATACAGCTTAGTTACTAAGCCTAATAAATTATAGTGAATTTCTGTGGTATTACTATAGTAATTTATGACTTTTTTTGTTATTTTAAAATGCAGATATAAAACTCCATGTGTGAAATTTGACAAAGCTTAGCAAATAATGGCAAGTGGCAAACAAGTACAAAGTTCATAAGTAGAATAGATCATTTTTTTTTCTATACTTCCTTATTTACTGTTTTATGTTTTAAGAAAAATAACTGAAATTTAAGAATTTACTTGTAAATAGTAATTATATATATATACGTACATAATGTTTTCTAACCAGAATATGATTGTATTTTACAAAATATTGGTCCACTAGAACAAAGCCAAGACAGGTCACTTTGTAAAAGCCAGTTTTATACTAATGTATATGGTAACATGACTGCACGTGAGCCGCATCATTGCAACTTCTATAGTGTTAATCAGACACAGCTGGAAGGTCAGTAAAATAAAAATAATATATACATATGTAAATATATAATGTTATGAGATTTAAGCTATTTAGTCTAAACATTTGTGTTTTCATGTTATAATCTGTAGTCATTCTAGAACGAAAAAGGCATAATTTATATTTATTTCCTAATTTTTTATGGGGGTTACAAGATTGGTCAAATCTACCGAACCTGTACAGAAACTCAGTATTGAGAATAACAGATAAAATATAAAGTTTTTTCTAAACAAAAATGTTTGATAATTATCTGGAGGCTCCTCAGTGGCACAGTGGTATGTCTGCTGACTTTCAACGCTCGAATCCGGGTTTCGATTCCTGTGGTGGGCAGAGCACAGGTAGCCCATTGTGTAGCTTTGTGCTTAATTACAAACAAACAATTATCTGGAGGTTATAAAGATTTTGCATGTGAAACTTTACAATTTTCTGATGCATAAAAGTATTTTTAATCTAAAAATAAAAATTACATGTTGGACAGTAAACAATCGAAAAGAAAAAATGCACAATCAAATCTTTAAAAATATTAAAACATGATTAAAAAATCTGATATTTTGTGTATGATAGCCTAGTCATATTTACTGATAATTTGCAAAAGTTTGTGAAGATACACATACTGTATTAGAAGTTAAAGTATGAAAATTATAAAAAGCACAAAATAGTAACAAGATTGGTTCCTGGGACTGAGCTCATAATGAGAGAGTTACTAGTGGTAAAGGTATTTGCAAATATAAAGTTCAAAAAGTAATACATAAAATTAAAAAAACAAAACATTAAACATGAGCTATACTCAGGAAAAATGTAGACATTATTAGTTATTTGAAAATAACACTAAAATTTATATCTACCACAGCTAGGTAGGACATTTAAATTGACTTTTTGTGTATGAAGCACGTCCCTTTTTATTTTAACAAGGTTCGGTATTAGGGCAGTACTACAGCCCAAATACAACACGGCGAGTATTAGAAGGGTCATCTACATGGTCAAGCAAGCCACCCAAAGCCCCACGTCCTGAACGAGCATTAGCTATGTTTCAGGCAGTGAACAGTGGACTCAGGTATGATGAGAATTTATAGTTTTGTAATATGTAAACTATTTTCAGTGTTTACTGTCAACTTTTTTTTTCTACTGAGTGAAATCTTGAACATCTACTATCTGCTACAATAATTGTTTCATTTACATTTCATTATAAATTTGAACTGTTTTGTCATGTGCTCATTTGATAAGTATATGTTTATTTGCGCATTATGGTAACACCAGAAAATGAACTCCATGTAATCATTCTGTTTTAGCTTATGTTTGAGAAAAATCCTTTTCTAATTTCTTTATTTCAAAATCACAAACATATGTAGATGTGGATCTTAGTAATTGCCTGTGCCATGATATTAAGGAAGCTTGAGCTTTGCTCACATTTATTTTACTTTTGAAATCAACATTTTGCTTACTTGTGTTAATAATCAATATAAGAACATTATAGTATGTATAGTATCTAAAGCATGCTGTTTTACAAAAATATTCTATTTATTTTATTTTTCTTGAATTATGACAGTACTATTAAATTTTGTGAATGTAAGCAATCGTAGTTATATCTATTACTAATTTTAGTCATTTCTAAGTTATTTCAAATTATGTAATGTAGTTTTTGTAAAAAAAAGTCAATTTCAAGACAAAGCTGTCACATTATATAATTTTCTGAAATACCTTTTAGTGGACCTGTATTTTTTTTCCATATATGTATATATGTAGTGAAAACTCTAAGCTATCAATAACTTTCCAAATTGCTGACTTCATAGGTGTGATGAATTTTAAAAATTAATTTTATTTGTGATTATGTGATCTGATGGAAATTGATAAATTAACAGAATAGAAATAGTTTTAAATTTTAAAGTGATTACGCTCTCAACCAGCTAGTCCTATAAAATAAATAATTCCCCATGTATATTCTGGAAAATTTACTGGTTTCAACACAGAGGTACAAAATATATATGTATCACTTAATGTTTGATCATTCTGAATTAATAAGACTATAATGAAATTTGTAAAATTTTTGATATAGGCAAAGAATACTAAGACACACTTGATGTCCATGGGAATCCTAACAAAATGTACTGTAACAAAGATAAAACTTGAAACTTGTGTATTGTTGGATATACAGAATATAATATTTATGGTTACAACGTTTCATCAGCTATATATTATACTCTATGTATCCGACAATAAACAAGTTTTTAAGTTTTACATTCACAAATAATATAGTATAGTTTTAAAAATATTTGTATGTTACATATATGAACTCTTTAGGTTAAGATATTACTGTATTTTAATATATTAATGATAAGAACGTTTCTTTTTTTAATTTTAATATACTGAGTTTGTACATGTACTATACATTTGTACAGTTTTTTTACAACCTAGAAATTCTGGTCATGGGTTCATTTCCCATATAATAATGGACACGTAAGAAATATATGTGCTATTTCATATAAAGATAATTATGATTAGTACCTATAAGTATACTGCTTTTGTGACTTGTTTCTGTTGATTAGGTTTTAATTAAATATGTAATGATTTGTAAGCAGTAATAACTAATTTTTAGGTGCAACATAACAGCTCATAGAATGGCTCTGTTTGTTTTTCCAAGTACAAACTTTTAGCTCATGGCTCCATCTCTTGATCAATTTGAGATCTAATTACAGCCATGACTATTGAGGATTCCCTCTTGTTTGTAAAAGATGTAGATAAATATTAGAATAATTTTTCATAAACATTTAAAAGTTCTCACGATCTGAGTCTAAAAGGGTATGTAATTGCTCTTGTGATGTTTTTTACTGAAATTAACTATAAATGGTAACTCAATTGTTTTTATTCTTCTTGAAATTGAAGTCTACATGTCAAATGTTAAGTACATTTGGTAGTTTATTATTTCATTAGTCTGAGGTGAAGAGGTCTCACAAGACAGTAATTCTCTTTTGGTCATACTGTATGTGCAGTAGTAGGACATCGAATTTTTAAACAGCATGAATAACCAATTACATATTTTAAAATTGTTGGAAAACCTTTTCTAAGTGCTACAGTTTGAAATGTTATGAATTCTACTTAGCTAAATGATTTGGATATCAGCATACTTTGTGTGAGCCTATGCAGTATATCTTCTGTACAATGATAATCTTTTTTTGAGAATTGCTTGAGAAGAAAAGCTATGTCTGGGGATGCATGCTTTAACAGATCGAAAGGGAATAGAGTAAAAGAAAGTGACGAGTTGAAAACAAAATTATGGATAATTAACTATAATCCCCTTCATTTGGGTAAGAGCTTGAGATATTTTGTATTTTTGCGAGATGTATGCATTTTGTTGCATTAAAAGTAAAAATGTAATGTAGGTATTTGATAACCATGTTTTACAAGCAGTAGTTGTTAAAATTAACTTGTTTTGAATGATACTTTTCACTAACATACAAAAATATTACTACCAATGTTTTCAGGGAGTGCATTAATCTTACTCAAGATGACATTGTAAATCTCAGGACTTCAGTAGAAGGTCTTACAGTTAACACTCAGGTAGGTGAAAAATAACAGATCTTTTGCCAAGAAAGACTTGATATCTTATCATAAATGATGAATTACAGTTACATTTAAAATTGTAATAAGTAAAAATAAATGTTACAATGACAGCTGAAACAAATGAAATAATAATATAACAATGTGCTTCAGTTTTACACTGTTATCTAGGATGTGTAGTGATCTGTATACATTAATCACTTTGATCTAGTTTTTCAGAACAGACATACTTTAACCCATGTATCATCAGAAATTTGTATAGTGTATAAAACCTCACTACGTAAATTGCACACCCCTATGAAGAATTAGGTCTCCCAATTAGTTATAATTATTTTGTATTGCAAAATAAACACACACCTCATTACCCTTATCTGTTCCCAGCTTAAACAATAAAGCGAAGTGGAATTTTGAAACAGCTATTTGTGAAATAATAGATTTATTTCTGTACAACATCTATAACAGTAAGACATGATAATTTAAGATACACTGTTAGAGACGAAACATTGTACAGAAATATATTTATTATCCCACAAATAGCTGTTTCAAAGTTAAATATTTTTCTTAAGTTAAGTGTGTACCTCTTAATTAAAAGGCAAATAGTAATACAGTGTTGAATATCTCAGAAGAAGCTTTTTTCTTTTTTGGGGGGAAGAGTTAGGTTTAATCATTATTAAGTGTTAATCTCCAGACTGTAGATTAAGTTAAGTGTGTACCTCTTAATTAAAAGGCAAATAGTAATACAGTGTTGAATATCTCAGAAGAAGCTTTTTTCTTTTTTGGGGGGAAGAGTTAGGTTTAATCATTATTAAGTGTTAATCTCCAGATTGTAGATGGAGAGTCTATGCTATTTAATACTCAAATTCAGTTGTACTTGAATTGCTTCAGCACTGTATTGATTATTTAACATTGCTCAGTTAAAATTGTTTTACCTTATTCGTATCAGCTTTTGTATCACATAAATATGTTGGAAATATATATTTTTTTTATCAAATATTTACAAATATACATACACCCACACACACATTTTTAAGTGTATCAAATAATTCTGTGTGTTATGAACTTGTCTTTAAAAATATTTGAAACAAAAATAGACTTTATAGCACTAGAACATTTTAAATCAAACCAAAAAAGATACTGAAAGTTAGAACAGGCCATAATTGTAATACTTTTCCAGGCTTAAAATCAATACAAGCAAACTAATAACTTGCTGATTAACATTGCAGTTTTGTTAGTAAAACTTAGAAGGCATTATAAAGAAATTACTTGTGCATATTTCAGAAGGAAGATTTCTAAATTCTTGCTGTTAAGTATCAACATGCTCTGATACATATATTTCAGTAATTTGTATTGCAAGGATATGAGCACAGAAGGTTACCATAATTGTGATTTAAAAGATTATATCACTTGCCAGTACCAGTCCAGTTTCCAATCCCCATTTGAGCTGCATGGCATACCCAGCTAATTATCAGGAAAGAAGGATAGTGAGTCCTCACCTTCAAATCATTTGATTGTTTGCTAAGGCAGTAGCATATAGGCTGTCTGGCTAGGCTCACACCATCCAGCCCATGCAGTGCAGTTTTGAAATACTTTACCCAAGTAGTTGCTTAATGGTAGTACAAATAAAATACAATTCATGTAAACTTCAGATGTTTTCCTACATTCCTCTTAATTTGTGCCCGGTTAACACAAATGTTAAGCCTATTGGCTTTTAATGCTTCTCCAACTTTCAGAATTTCAGCTGTAGCTTTTAATAATAGACACATTTTTTTAGTATAGTATGGTAGTGAGCAGTGGAGTAATATAACCTATTGATCCAGGCACTCATGATCTAGATACACCAGTTTCCACCCAAATCTTTTAACTTTTTTAAATAATTCAAATAGAAACAGTGCTACGTGTGATTAAAATGAGTTTTGATCTTCAAATATATTTGAAAAGAAAACATGAGACAGAAGAATTATACATATAAGTAGAACATAAACATAATCATCAACATTTAATACATAAAATCATTAATTGTGGCATATTTACAATTACTTCAATTATAAAATAATGTTGCTAGAAGTAGTCCCAAACTTGCTAGTGGAGGAAAAAACTAGCAACATTTGCTAGTGCCTTCAGAAGTTTATGTCTAGGCCAATTTTTGGCCTTAACTGTGGTATCAGTAAGTTTTGTTATTAGATGTCACCACCTTTGCACATCATTTTAATTATGATGGTTTGTTAACTAGTACTAGTTTATCTAATGGCTTCCTTACCAATCTCCTCTAAGTGTACATTATGTGATCGAAAAGATTATTAGAGTGGCTATTTTGGAGTATTGTGGTTTCTTGGTTTGTAAAATAACATTCTGTAGCTGTGATATGTAATTGGATTTGAGAAATTAATTATATTATAGTAACTATGTTTAATATTTTATCATTTGCTATATATGTATGGATGGTTGTGGTACTGAGATGCACTAGTGTATAACAGATAAGTTTGTGTATCAGAAATGTTTTATATAAAGTTAAAATGAACTCAATTGCAATATAATACAAGTAACACAAGTGTACAAGTAACAAAACATATCTTTATTCATGAATAAATAGTGAATGTTTTCACTTAATTGGCCAGCTTCTGTAGGTGGTGTAGTTTAAGTGAAGAACATAACACGTTTTTCAATTGTTTTTTCCAAATTAAGTAAACTATTTGGCACCTTTAAAAGGTACACTTAATGTTTCAGAAATATTTTAAATGCTGAAAAAATTACCCATTGTATGATAATTTACAGACTTCAGACTACTGTGCTTCAATTAAATATAAACAATAAGCAGAATATGGGTTTGGGCAAAATAATGGAAACATCTGTTAATTTCAACAATTTATTTATTAACAAGGAGTTGGTCTTTCTTGAACAGACAATACAACTTTAACATGATATCAAATTGATGAAACAAGTTATTGTCACAAACAACAGTATTTTTCACCAGTTGTCAACCAAAACTTCTAATTGTTGATGTGATATAGGTGATCGAATTCTGTTTCATAGATTAGTTCCAAAGCTGACTATAGCAGCTTGATAATATTTAAATCTGGTGACCATGGTAGCCAAGTTGTGTGTCCAAACTCTTCCATATGTTCTTTGAACCAATCTTTAACAACTTAATAGTATGAATTTGTACATTGTCTTCCTGAACCAACTAGCTCTGTTTGGAAATAAAGTTTTCATCACACAGTGAATGTGATCTGCAATAAGACTTAAGTAATTATTTGTTGTCACTTTATCTTTCAGTGAGATCATGGGCTTTAAACTGTTTCAGAAAGAAATTCTGTCCTCACCATCACAGAACTTAATGAAATAAGACATTCAAGGTTGTAAGCTTTTTTTTATTTTCACCCCATATAAATACATCCATTTGATCATAAAACTGTAAAAGATAATGCATCTGACCAAAGTGCAATCTTCTATTGATCTTTGATCCAATTTTTAATGTTTATGATACCATTTTACTTGTGCTTTTGCATTTTATTTTGGTTTTAATAGAGGTTTTTCAATGGCAGACCTGTTATATTAACCCATCATGCACAGTCCTCTTTGGTTGTTGTAGACTTATGTTAAGTTCTGTGTACACTTTTGTTTCTATCTCATTTTTTGTGTTAATACTTAGCCAAAATGATCTGCCAACTTATTTTTTAATTTTATGATATCCATACTGACATCATTTTTGATACTGTTTTTCAGGATATATTTATTATTCCAAATGTTCATGTCACTAAGGGTCAAGCTAGACATTCACCAAGAATTTTGGGACTCTGTAGAAATTTTACAGATCTTGCTTGGCATCTTAGCACCTTTCTCTCAAAAAGCAGTAATTTAATACATAGTTAAATTTTACCATATGGCTACATTTTCACATGTTACAGACACCAAAATGTGGAGTTAAATAGTTGAGGCATTTATATTATTTTGTCCAACTTCTGTATGTACATACATACATATAAGAGTTTCTTAGGCCTAACAGATGTCACACACATACACTGTTATGTTTTTAAGCTCAGTCTTGTGTACTTGTGTTGATATAAAATTAACTTATCTTTAATTTATAAGTTTATAACTGTAGTAAATATTTCATCATTTATGTTGCTTTATTGATGAATGGGAAATAATATGCATATTTCAATCAAGGTATTCAATATTTAATCAATTTGTAAATTAAAAACAAAAATGCTTAAAAAATTGTTGTGTGCTTACTGATTCCAATAATTTACATGCATTTTGTTGAGTAGTTTCAGTTACTCATTACACTAAGTTGCCTACACAAGCTGTAAATTGCATTTTGTTGTAGGAATTATATTACACTGTCATACAAGTTATTCATTACATTTGTTGTATTACTCCACCTGTTTATTATGTTATGTTTCCATATTGTTCATTGCATTATATTTTATTTGTTAGTCACTTATTGTTACATGTATGAATGCTTAAAGGATGATTGTGAATACATGGTGTATCCTATAAAGTATAACATTCTCTTACATCTTTAAATATGCATTTTCATTTTGCTTTTTGTAATGTCAGACTGCTTTTTATTTTTACCCTCCATATTCTTTGGTGTTTTGGCCATGTTTTATTATATATATATATAGAAGAAAAGAACCCCATTAGATAAAATGTATATATCACTTATTGTCTTCATAGTTCCAAGGAAAACTTTATGAAGTGGAAAAGGTAAGACTGGGGAGTTTGCTGTTTGCATGTTATGCTTGGAACTGCTGAGGAAGTTTTATCTTCACTAGTTACTTAAATGATCATCTTTCTTGTTTCTTTACATTATTTCAGTGACAGAGGTCTGTTTGGATGTGTAAAATAAAATGCTTAGGTAGTTTGAGCTTAGCTTAGCTTATGTTTCCTGGCAGAGTTTCAGAATACAAACTGAATAATTAAACTTGGAAACCCAGGAAAATTTCATGATGTTTTAGACTCTGTGGTGAAACATTTTTGTCTCTGAATGAGATTTAAAACAATGAAGACAAGTAGTAATTTTTCTCTAAATATATTATCAAAAGTATTTAACAAATTTCAGACTTGTTATAAGTGAAACAATTATTGTTGTTTAGAAGTTTTCCTACACACAGACATTAAGAATGACTGTATTTTGTATGTGTTCAGCTACCTGTAACTAATAATTATTTTCTTATTTATAAAGACAAATTTTATTCAAGATTCTTCTTTGTATATATTTATACATATATGAATGTTATAAATACTATTATAATTTTTCATTTATTTGATGAGAGTGTAATGAAATATGTGTATTATTAACTTTTTAGATATGAGATGTTACTTTATCTTTAGTAGTGAGTAGAGATCGCTGATTTACTCTTCTTTTTACTTCCAGCAATATAAAACAGCAGAGAGGTATTTGAAACGTCTCGAGTTTCAGTTGGCAAAGGTGATATATTTTACAATATATGGTACACTATTTTTCTTGTTGCCAAGTGTATAAACACAAAACTCTTCTAGTCATACTGATTGAAGTGTTTATGCTTTTTATTATGCAGTGTAAGAAGTAAACCTAGATCTCTAATCATTTCTCAGTAATTTGCTTGGGCTGCTAATCACATTGTTTAAGATAAATGAATCAGATATTTAATTTCTTGTTTAAGTAAAAAAACTTTTAATTTTAAACTCAGACATTTAAAACATTATGTACAACAAAAAATGTGTATTAGTTCACTATAAAATTATATTGGAGTTAAAAAACAAAAACATAGAATTAATCAGACAATAAACTTCCAGAATAAACACTACAGTTAATTGAACCTTATTTTATATAAAAGTGTGACACAAAATATACTATAAGGGCTCTTTTGTAAGTTTTTCTTTTTGCTAAAAATATGGAATTTGTATTAGTTTTGTTGAAACTGTGAATCCTTGAGTATTTAAATTTCTTCAAAAGAAATCAAAGATTGATTTCCTTGAAATAAAACTCCAGAAATTTATGTTTGATTAGCTTGAAGAACTTCAAGATCAATACAAGATTCACCAGAAGATGAGAGATGGTGAGTCCACCAGAGTTTTTTATTTTTATAATAATTTTATTATAACGTACTTACAAGGCATATATATATGTTTCAGAAAGAAATAATAAACCTTAAAACTAAAAAAAAAAAATTAAATACCGTAGTGTATAGTAATAGTTATCAGTTCATGTGGTATACATATATTTTTCAAAAATCAACAATCCATGTACATAGAATTTGACTTAATATATCTGAGCTTTTCCTAACAAAGTTTTGCTTTAATAATTAACAAAAAACTGTTAATTTTATACATCAGAATTTTGAACAAACAAATTGTTTTCTATGTCATGTATAAATACAAGTTAGTTTGGTAATTACGGTACAAATATTATAAATTTTATGCCTCACTACTCTACAGGAGTTCGTACAATGGCCTATGCATATGTCTTGTCTCCAGGAAAGGAGAAAGAATCTGCACTACACAATGTTCGTTCAGGATACAGAGAGTGCACTGACACACTGTGTAACATAGAGGCTGAGCTGGAATGCATGATGGGAACAATGTTATTTAATATAAAAGGTATGTGTATGTATGTATGATGTATGAGCTAAAGATATATTTTTCTTTCTTAGAACTTGAAGATACATGTGTGGGATAGTATACAACTCAAATTTGTTCACAAATATAAATTGATATTAAGTGTTTATGCTAAAATTTATTTTTCAACAAATATAAATTATGGATGTGTTTAATTTTTATTGTGATCACTAGTTCTCAACATGGCCCAAATACTTTTTAGTGATGAAATCAGCCAGCCAAGTTGAACATGTGTTTATTTTTTAGGCCACATCCGAAAAAGTCAGCCAGTTAAATTTTCTTCTTATTCACTTATAATTTACTACATTAAAATGTAAGCCTCCCACTGTTGTGGTTAACTCTCTCTACACAAATTGACAAACCACGTGACCACTTTGAACTCATTTAAAGTTGTTATAGTTTTGATACGACTAACTCTTAACATAGTATGTGCATCTTCACAACATTTGGTAGAATTTCAGTAAACATTACAAGTCTTTTACATAGAAAAATTAGATTTTTTTAGTGAAGTATTTGTAATAAACTAAAAAAAAGATTTGTCTGTGAATATATTGAGTTTTTTTTTTTTACTATCTGAGTGCAAAGTGATTTTTCATGTTGAGATTAATAATACTTCATCTTAAAAATTTAAAATTTTATTTGCATAATCTCTAATACCTCCTAAATACAGTTTAAACTTTTTTTTCTGTGACACTTTATGTTTTATCTGTTATTTTCTCTACCCTAACTCTATACAAAGTTAGTCAAGTTGACCAACCTCGTAATCACCAAAAAGAAAAATCTAAATAAATCTAAACTACCCTTTTTTTTCCTTCTAGAATGGCTTCAAATTATAACAGGAAACTACATTTGTTTATCCTAAGTAGCTTCAAACTCGTAACAGTATACATCAATTTATACTCATATTTTATTGTTTGATTGTCCTTGAAACCATGTCTAACTACTGTTTTTGCCGTTACAAACTGTAAATCACTTGGGAAATAAGGGGCTCACATTACACTGTCGATTTACAGTACCCACAAGCTACTCCAAGCTGCTTACATGCATTCCTCGTGAAAAAGTTTTATTATATTATTATCATTACTTGTTTTACCTAAACTAACTAAAAACATTCCTATTTTTACCTTTTAGTGAATTTTTTTATAATAAATAAGTAAAGAATACAAGAAATAAAGTACTTACCTAGACCTTTGTTTTTCTGTCAGCTGTTGATGACACTTAACCCTATATTTTTATACTAATGATAATAGTGCACTAAATAATTTTTATTTAATTAAATAATGCACAAAAGAACATAGAATAATAACATGCAAAAAGTAGACATTGTCCCATAACTATCATAATGTTTATGGCTTTCTATGTGACAAAAGCCATTACAAATTAATCCAAGTCAGTTGATATGTTTCCTGTGGGAACAAAGCTTGTACTAAAAGAGATTGACAATTCTCTGTTCAGAAAACAATGTAATATAATATGTCATTTGATAGATGAAAACCTTTGCTTTCTATTGATTATAAATAATGTAGTATTAAATATAATAGAAAACTATTAACAAATCCTGAAAGAGAGGATGTGACAGGTGAGTGTGGCAAGAGGGGTCTGATTTTCTATTTGATGTCTCTATAACCAAACAAGATTGAAGGCTAAAAATTGTGATTTGTCTGAGCAATGATGATATTATAGTTAGTAATTTTCATTAAATTTCTTACTTATTGGAGGGTTGGTGAATAAATTAGAGAATAGGGGATGCCTAGGGAAAAAATGTCCCACTTCTCACATAAGGGGAAATTCAGGATTTTTTTAAATATTCCTTTATAAAATTAAGAACTTAAAATTTATATACTTTTAAAATATGAATTATTAGATACAATTTTATGCTATACTAATTAGTATAACATAAACAAAAAGTAGTTTAATTAAATTTTGAATGTAACTCACTAAAAACCTCATGGCAATAGGGTTAAGAGTGAGCCAGTCAAGTTTACTTCACATATGTACATCACTGACCAAATTGAAAGGAAAGCTTCATACTCATAGTGGCAACATGCTTATGAGTTATGATCCTTTTGGAGTTTAAAAGCACCTACTGTAAAGATGTACTTGACAAAAACAAAAGAAAATTAATTTTTATTGTTATTCAGCACAATGTATAGAAAACATTATTTTTTAGAAGTTATTGTATAAGTAACTTGCTCTAGGAATTGTCTCCTAAGAGAACATTGACTGCAAGCTGTTTTTAATAATAACACCTTTCTGGCAATTACATTGCTTTAACAAGCTGTTTCAAACAGCAGTTCCCAAATTGTAGGTCAAAACCCTTGGTGATTTGTAGAAGTTATTGGGGTTTGATGCAGATCAAAACACAGTAAAATATGGATATATTTTTATTTTAAAATAATAACAAATAAAATTTGAACAAATAAAACAGAAACACAAATTATAACTTTACTGGAATATATTGGGACAATAATACAATCCTCCCATGGTTGAGCATGAGTCCAGAAAATTACTTGGCCACTCAGATGGGTATTGGGTTTAAAAATGGAAACCCCCGGTTTAAGAGACATATTTGCAATATTTGATATTCTGGTTGGCCTTGATTATTTGACATGCGCTTCGAATTTATGTCTTAAAAAGTGTATGTGACATAAATGTGTGTTTCACATGGGTGTTGCTTCATCTTACAGTCTCTTTTTGGTTCATTATCAAAGTAATAGTTGCTTGTGAATTTATTTTTAAAGTAAATCTCAGCTAATTCAGTGTAAACTAGAACCTTATAGTAAAGATGTTTTTAAAATAAAAACTTGCTGCTTAGTTTATATATATACACACACACACACACATATATATATATATAGTTTACTTTTCAGATAACTATTTTCCTATTACCTCTATGGAGACAGTGCATTACCTATTGAGCATAGCTCATAGGGAGAATCATACACAGTTCAACAATATTTTTGATAACTCTGACCTTTCTTAATGTATCTTTATAAAAAGTGGTAAGATTTTGTTTAAGATCACAAATATTTATGTATACCAAAAATGATGATATTTTTATCCAGTATTTCCAGTAAAATTTATTATTCTTTATTGTAGTTATTTGCACTCACTCTACATTGTTTGAATGCAAGATGATTTTCATGTTAAATATAAAAATACTTTTTTCTATCTTATAGTTTTCAAATTTCATTTCCATAACTCCTAGAACCTTCTAAATGAACAGCATAAGTTTTTAAAGAAAATATTTATATATTATTTTCTATTTTCTTTACTATATCACTAACTTCAGCTATTATCATCAACTTATAGTGCAATGAAATGCTTAAAATTAAAGAAATGTGTAAATACCTTTTAATTTTCCTCAAATAATCTTGAAACATCTTCTTTTGGTTATATTTTTAATTCCATGTCTTTACATTTTCACATATAATTTATTTTCAATGTTTTATTTTCCTTTCCTGTTCTTTAGCATTGTTATTTTTTTATCGTGACACACATCCATGAGCATCCCAAGCCAATATTACAGTATCATGGGCTGAGAAACTTTAACCATCAGCAGAATGACATACTTGCTAACCCTCGTGAACCGAGGAGAAGATGGTTTATATTTAAAAAGTTATTAATCCTTTCAAATATGCATCTTGAAACAGAAATAACACATAATTAACTAAAATATAAGTCTAAAACCTAAATACAATTCAATTGTCTATCTAACTAACATGTTTCTGGGTGAGAAACAATGCTAAAGTGGTAGCAAAGACAAAAGTGGAAATAATGCTAAGAGCAGTTTGACTAGTTGTCTATGGTCTTGTTCACACCAATTTTAAAATAACTGTTGGGAAATCATACATTGAACTGTGTTCTACCATTGGTTATAAACATCTAGCTCAACTAAGTATAATTGGCTGAGAAATCAAGACTATTTGTGTAGAAAGTGGGTGTGGCTTCTGTCAAGAGTTCCAAGAAATTTATTTCTCCTTACTCAGAACGTGCCCTATGGAGCTTGAAAGAAGAATGTGTAAACAGAGCAATTAACCTAGTTTCTGACTATACATAGAAGTATAGTGTATGTATAGAAGTGTTCAAGTTACAGGGATGAAATATTCAGACTTTGTGAATTTGTGCATCACGTGACAAGATAACTAAAGTTTAAGAATTTTTCTTTAAGGTTTCTTTTGAAAAAAGGAAATTAAAATTTAGATAATATAAAACTTTAATCTATAATATGATTTTTAATTTCATTGGTGTACATTGATTGTAAAATTGTTTAACTAAATTTTGGATATAACTAAGTAAAACCTCATAACATGCGCAGAAAAGGGTACTAGTCTCTGTAGGGTTAACATATTTCACAATTAGATCTCTTGATATGGAATTAAGAAACACTCAAAAATAATAAATGCCATATAGTTTTATTTAAGTAAAGATATAGTTGCAACCTGATGATTGATATATAAATCTGCAATTGTTAGTTTTATATCTTCATAAAAATTCAAGATATAGTAATTAGGAAAAATCACTACTGCAGATTTAAAACTTTATCAAAGTTTAGCATGATGACTGTGATATGACAAATCAACTTGTCTTTGAAAGCTAATATGAAATCATTAGTGAACTTTTGTGAAAATGTTTTGTTTATATGGATTTATGTATCCTAATATTATTATAATATGAATTGTTTTTATATAATATTTAGATCTGTTTCAACACAGTACCATGCCATTGTTATTTATTTTTTTTACTATTTGAAAGGAAAAGGACGTTGAGATAATTTTTTCTTTACAAAATGAAATTGATGCAAAAATGTTGAACAATAAATTATTTTATTTGTATGTACTAACCTCAGCAACTACAGAAAAAACATCTATATAAGCAGTTGGAATGGGAAATATTTTCTCATATCATTGTATGTAAGAAAATTTAATTCAATCAAGAAATATCTAATTTCACACATACATAACTGAAGGAATTTAATTCAAGTAAGAAATATCACTGTCATTTCAACCTCAGAAATATTAAACAGATAAATATATATTTATGTACACAAAAGAATTAGTACATTATATTAAAACAATTTTGAATATGCAACTTACCAAGTCACATCATGACCACAACCAATATATGATTGTGGTGGAATGATATGTATCAGAACTATATCTTGACATTGTTTTGGCAATTCAAAGGTCGTATGATGCAACTGAAAATTGGTCACCTTTGGGAAAGGTGTGTAATATCTCTTTTTCCAATGCAAAATATTCATACTCTCAGATCATAAAGATATTTTCAGATTGCAGAGTATTAGATTTTTATAAGATGGGAATACTTTATGTACTTGAATGTATTGGAAAACAAAGGAATGTGGATCAACTTGGGTAGCTAGGACCATTCAGAAAAAGACCTGCAACAAATAATACCCCAATTTTTTTGAGCAAAGTGTGTCATCTTATAAAACATGAGAATCTATGAACATAAATGCCATAGGCAAAAGGTGTCTAATTGTCCTAGGCAGTAGTATGCAACATAATCAAGACAGATTTTGGTCTGAAAAAGTGATATGTCACATGTACACAAGTTGTTTCCATGACATATCCATTTAACTGTCCCATTCTTTATGATGACACTGAGATAATGCTGATGAAACTCCAATGTATTTTAAATATTTCTTTATATTCCATTTTTAGCTGTCTTGTACCTTATTTATTACCAAAACTAAAACAGCTTTCACAAAATCAAATTTTGACATTTCACAACCTAAAAATATTATACATAAGCTAAATTTTAAAAAATTTTCCATTCAGAAACCAAATACTATTAGAAAATTTTTACCAAATTTAATGTAATTTTATTAAATATTTTCATTGTGAGAATTGAAAAACAAATATTGGCATTCCCCCTTTTCAATGTCCTATTATAAAACACATACTGAGAAATAACAAATTAACTTATCAAATGGTTAGGCTACAGATGAATGGCAGATGCTCTCATGGACAGTAATTAAAATGACTACAAGAAATATTATTATGATATATGTACAAAACAGATTAACATTGTTGTTTCCCAGTACTTACATCACACTGTGAATTTTGTTGACTTTGCCAACATCATTGCTAGTTTTAATCAAACTGATTTGATTAAAACATATCTGAGATCAACCAACAAAACTAATTGTATAAGCAATAATTTCAATTCAGTTAAGCAATAAGCTGCACAAAAATTTGACTTTGAACTTGAAGCAAGATTTGTGCAATTGCACCTCAATAACAAGAAATTTGAAATTGAAAAATTTTTAACTGGCATTCTAGACAAGCATTAACTGTAACTGGATCATTTCCTTAGATTTTAATAAGAAAATATAAATAAAAAAGTTTTTGAAAGTAAATTTGGAGGGGGAGGCAGAGTAAAAACTTGTCTAGGATGGCAAAATAGCTATTTCTGGGACCTAATTTTTGATTTAAATATAATGTGTTTTTTGTATTTATAGTTTTCACTCTTAACTAATTAGCTGGTTGTCAAAATGAAAGTAATAAATATAAGTATGTATAAACACATGTTAAGTTTAAATGAAAAACAAATAAGCCTATTGTATTCTGACCAATAAATAAAAAAAAGCATGGACAAACATTTCAATAAACTGCAATACAGTTTATATATATTTTATGAAAGTAATAATGTAAGTTGCTAATTTTGATGTTAGAAAATATTTTTTCACAATCCATAAAGAAAAAGAAATTGTTTAACCCTTTTGGTGCTGAATAAAAATTTAATACTGACGTCACAGTGGTGAAAATATTTTCCACAAAGATAAAAAAACTCTACCTTACATATTTGAAAAGCAATTATAGAAAAACTACACAAGATACCATCAAAAATGCTTCACACTAACAAGAGAATAGTATGAACTGATAAAATGTTAATTTTAATTGACATTCAGTGATATATTCTAATGTTAATTCTACTTTTTTAAATGTCTGCTTATTGATCTGTGTTGTTTTTCTTAGGTCTTTCAACTGCTGCTTGTCTGTAATCACTATAGAAGTGATACAGTTCATGGCATGAAACTGCATACATTGATATATTGCATTGTGTGCATTTAAAGTTTTTTTTGGCACTTTCCAGACTGGTCACTACAGACAACACAGTCCAGTTTGTTCTTTGAATTGTCAAAATGGGCAACAGGATGTCTCTTCTAGTCTGGTTGGAAGATCAAGGTGTGATGGTCGGCCTGAATGTTTACTGCTTGTTTGAAAAAACATACAATAAACCCTGAACCACTTGCTCACAAAATTTTCTTTGGCCTTTTGTATTTTCTCCTTGATAAGCACTATACAAGAAGTAAGCATTTACCAGGGCTGTTTCTTATGCCATGTGATAGATGGTGTCATACCACTCTGAGGCCTTGTGAGGAAATGCAAAAGTTCCAAGTTTTTGATCCAACATGTTGATGCCACATATGTGCTGATTATATATTGGCTGTTACAAGCTCATCAATTTCCCTGTAGCAACCCTGCTCACCTCTAGCATGAATTTGATTAGCATCTGTGTTATTCGTGTGTACAATGAAAACAGGTGGACCCATTTTAGTATTGTGTCAAGTACAAGCAACAAGGTTTCCTTTTCTTATAAACACCAGATTGTCACCTTTTTCCAGATGGAGACACACTGGGTAAATTTCTTGTGACATTCCATGGCACCCAGGCTTCACAGTACCAGATGCCCCAATGCCAAGCCTTTCTAGTTTAGCAGATAACTTTGATGAGTAGAAATTATCAGTGTACATTATCTCTTTGCTTACAGGCACATATGGGCACCCTTTTCTGTGTATGTCACAAGGTTACTGAGGTCACCGAGTTACATTCAAAATTTAATTAAGCTTCTTTACAATCAATGCACATCAATTCATTATAATTCAAAGTTATAGATTATCTAATTTTAATTCCTTTAAAGAAAAATTCTTAAACTTCAGTATTATTGTCACATGAAGCACGAGTTCACAAAATCTTAACTTTTCATCCCTGTAATTTCAATACTTCTTCACCTACTCTATGCTCCTACGTATAGACAAAAATTAGGTTAATTGCTCTTTTTATGCATCCTTCCTTCAAATTCTTTAAGGTCAATTCTTCCCTGCTACAGGGAATACATTTTGCTAACTCCTAACAGATGCCATGCCCACCTTCTAGACTTAAAAGTGTATTTTGTAATCAACCTTTATTTATCTGACTCAAATATTTATAACCAATCAAAAGTATTCATTTTTAACTATGTAATACTGTTAGTCTTTCTAAATTATTGGCATGGTGAACATCATTATACTGTAAAATAGTTGGAAGTGTTATGGTCAAGCTAATAGTCCAAACATAAATAAAAGTTTTCAGACCTTCATACTCAGTTCAAAAATCAGATAAATTAAAGTGTTTTTTGTGGTATCACTCTAATAATTTCTAATATTGTTATCACTCTGGTCGTTTGTTAATTTCCCGCAAAAATTCTTCCGAGGAACTTCAGCGATGCAAGTCCTTTC
>NW_013668489.1:88693-89559 GCF_000517525.1 Limulus polyphemus | reverse complement strand
ACAGCTTTCTGCTCCTCTGTCCATCCATTCATCTCTGCCAGTAACTCAAACTGTGCTCTATATGCTTCCCATGGTGCTTTCCCATCGAATTCCTGTGGCTTCCTTCGCACTGGATCACTCCTATTGCTGTCATTCATATCTGGGATGTGACTTCTGACGGGACTGAATATGTCTGCATTAGGGTTTAACTGCGGGCTCTGTAAGGGGCTTGCCATTGTCTTGGGCTGATTAAGTTGATGGTCAATGTATCCTCCTTGTGTAAAAGACAAAAAGTTGTCCTTTAACATATCTAATTCGCTTTTAAATTTACTGATGTTTTCCATTTGTACTTCTTGCCACTGTTGTTGACTTTCCTGCAACTGTTGGAGACTTTCTTCCTGTTTCCTTTCTTGTTCCAGTTGCCACTAGTGTAATCTCTCTTCTTGTTTATTTTCTTTCTCCTCCAACCACTGCTGTAGCCTCTCTTCTTATTTCTTTTCTTTCTCCTCCAACCACTGCTGTAATCTCTTTTCTTTTTCTTTTCTCGTACTTCTTGTTTCTTTTCTTTATCCTCCAACAACTGCTGTAATCTCTCTTCTTGTTTATTTTTTTTCCTCTAACAACTGCTGTAATCTCTCTTCTTGTTTCTTTTCTTTATCCTCCAACAACTGCTGTAATCTCTCTTGTTTATTTTGCTGTTCGAGCTGCCACTGTTGCAAGTTTTCTTGCCACTACTGTTGTTTCTTTTGCTGTTCTTGGATTGCTGCCATCAAATCTGCTAAGCTGTAGTTTGATTTGCCACCTTTGGCCTCTGGTCTCCGTCTTCTTCTTTCTTTCTTTCTCTGCTTCTTCTTTTTTTTTTTGTCCCACTCTCTGACACCAATTTC
>NW_013668489.1:82059-88499 GCF_000517525.1 Limulus polyphemus | reverse complement strand
CTCAATACAACTTTGCAATACACAGAATTTCCACAGTCACTTTAATTTAAACACATGCTATAATTCACAATGATTACAGCTTACAGCTTGACTCGATTATCTGTCTATATCTTCAGTCTCTCTGTCTGCTATTCCTGTCCCGATTCATTGTCTGGCGCGCTTATATACAAGAATAGAGGGCGCGTAGAGTTGCTACAGACAGACATGATCCTTATAGAATCTCAGTCTCTCTGTCTGCTATTCCTGTCCCGATTCATTGTCTGGCGCGCTTATATACAAGAATAGAGGGCGCGTAGAGTTGCTACAGACAGACATGATCCTTATAGAATCTCATAATGTGTTACTAGTGTCACGTGACTTTCCCTGTCATAACAATACATTGGTATTTCAAAATGCATATATCAAATCTAAGAAAATTAATTTGCCTATACCCTCCATGTGCGAGATTCAATGAGGGTTAACAGTATGGGAGTGCAAGAACATTTTGCTTAAGGCTAAAGTATCTCTACTAATGATATAGTAATGTTGCCCACAGAAGCCTTTTGACATGTGTCAAGAATAATGAACGCTAAAAAAACAAGAAAGGAAAATAAAAACCATTAAATATAAACCTTACGTGGAAATGTAAAGATGTGCAATTATGACAATAATCAAAAGTAATTTTTTTCAAATTACTGAACGAAAAATTTAAAGCTATGTACATTTGCTATTTCTTAATTTTAAACATTTCATTGAGAACAATAGCTACAGTTAGTAATATGGTAAAGAAAGTGAAAAATAATATATAAACATTTACCTTAAAAAATATTATATTCCTTCTAAATGTGAAAGAAATTTGAAAAGCATAAGATGAAAAAAGTATTTTTATACCTAACATTAAAATCACCTTGCACTCAAACTATTCAGAGTCTAAGTGCAAATGACTACAATAAATAAAGAACGAATTTTTAGTAGAAATATGTAATTAAAATATTCTTATTCTTTGTGTAAAAAATACTTGTAACCTTCAACAAAATGTTACAAAATTTTAATGAAGATACTTTAAGAAAGCTCAGAGTTATCATAAGTATTGTTGAACATGTATCATTCTCCATACAAGCTATACCCAAGAACCCTATCTGTAACCATAAGGTTATTGCACCACTGTGTTCATATCCCTGCAGTAATTCTAAGTATACAGACTTAGTCACAGAAAACCCATCTTGAGCAACATGAGTCACTCTACCACAATAAGTGAGAAATTTCAAAATATAGCCGGATTTGCTAACACATAAGGCATACTGTTTTATTTCCTGTCATGTGGGTTTAGATGTCAAATACTACCTGAAAGATACACAGCCTTTGAATTTGATGATCCTTTCATCAGTCCACAGGTGTTTACTTGAGCTAAATGCAATACTAAATAGAGGGTTACAGATATCCAGAAAGGGTTGTATTTTCCAGAGAGGATCAAATCCAGGTTGACCCTCTTGTGGTCTGTCAAGTCTGTATACCTCGAATCTATCTCTTGATATCACTGAATGGAGTGAAGATGAGCCAAAAGGTTTCCCAATAATCTTCAAGGTCATTCTTCTGACACAGTTCAATTGAAATATGCAATGCTATATAAGCTTTTGGTTCAGATATGTTTGTATCAACCCATTTGTGAAAATGAGATTTAGGTGTAATGTCAACAGGGTTGTCAAAATCTGTTCAGCATACTTGTTTGTCTCTTGAAAAATAAGTTGTAAAGCTTCATCTGGAGAAAAAATTTGAAAATAGCCTACAGGTTGAATGTTTGTAGTATTCACAAGCACACCATGTGGACAGTTATGCTCTAGTAACTAGTCATTTTGATATTTATCAAAGTCATCATAACCCTGTCAGTCATCAATTGCAGATTGCTGTTGAACTTGAAGGGGCTGTGATATGACTGCAGGTGCTTGCTATAGCTGGTTCTGAGGCAAGGAATATATTGTTGGCTGGCCAGCTCTTCTTCTTCATCCTCTATCTATGGCTGTTAGATGTTTGAGCACGCTTCTGGGTGGTCAAAGGAGTGGGTAGCTGGACACTACCTTGCTGTCATCTTCTTTGTGTACAACCCTGGATACATGGATGTGAAGAGCACTGTGGAATTCCCTGGTTTCTGAGGGCATCTGCTTGGTAAACACTAGCAGACCCATCCCTGCTATTGGTATCGGAGCTTTGTAAGTTCGCATAATCATTATCATTCATTATAATATTTCATGTTTCATTAGCTCTGAATACTTGCATCTGTGATGTGGATGCCATTTTTCAAAAGTTCAAAATATTAAGGAAGTTTAACCTTTTTTGCAGTCGAAAGCTCCATGATTACTAGAGATAAATGTCATTAGTTTTCAAATAAAACCACATGGGAGATTTCCCAAAACATTTATTTTCATTTGCATGGGGCTATTTGGTATTCAAAAACCAAATGACACAATATATTTTAGCTAAACAGACAAGGAATTGTTATGTAGAGAAATATTGCTAGTCTTGCTCTGTTTACATGTCAACTTTAGTTGCCGAAAGGTTAAATCTTTTATGATTAAAAATAGGGAACTATAGGAAAGAGAAAAGTTTCTTGTTTTCATAATGACTTGATACACCAATGAAGATATAGATTTCTTGAAATGTTGCAAGAAAATTTTGACAGATGTTATGAAAATGTAAAGAAAGTTAAACTTGAGTCATAGCCTGTGTTCTTGATTACATAAAGGTATACATTTTATTGTTTTACAGATGCTTCCTATTGATGTAGGAAAATAGGTGTTGTTTATGCTTTAGATTCATACAGATTTTGTACATATGCTTATCATGTATAATGCACTGATACAAATTACAGATTTTCTTATATACTTTTGTCTTGGATAGGAAGAAAGGGTATTGCACAGAACCCATAATATCATCTTATAAACAAAAGATAAGACAGAAGAATATTTGGGAAGGAAGATGTTGAACGCTGTTTAAAAATTCTAGTTTTTGCTTCTAACTTATTGACACTTGATTGCAGAAATCTTTTCATCTTGAATTAACCAAGTAATATCTCACCGAAAACTATAGGAAGGCATCCACTGATTTATCAGAAAAGTACTATAGTATACTCTTGATATAATAAGTTTAAAAACTATGTTAAATCTTACACCAACTCCAATATTGCAGTGGCATAAAACACCTAAACTGGCTAAGCAATGAGGCTTTTTAAATGTAAAAAAAAAGATTAAGATCACTTAATGCAGATTTTGTATTAAATGTAAGTAAAAGTAGCATTTGAAATCATTATTTTGTCCACTATAATCACTGTCCAGAAGGCCTTTGTTAAGTTGAGAATATCAAGGTGACTGTTTGAGGAATCTGTGCTTTTGCTAATAACTAGTCCATAAAAAGCATATGATAGAAAATAAATTATTCTGCATGATTCAAAATCAACTGAATAGGAATTTATATGGGAATTTACTCGATCATAAAAAAAAATTGATTAGTGGTTCCTTACTTTATATTGAATTTGTCATAGACTAAATATTGCTTTGTTAATATAAATAATCAAATGTTAGATATCAACTGTTATAGTTAAAGTACAATACTATATATATAATTTGTAAGTTCTTTTAAAGCAGTAATCTTGAGAAAGAGCAGGTGCAGACTTGCAGTTGTAGAATATGAATAGGCTGAGTTTTTTAGAGTAGTGTTGATTATAGTTTTGGATGATGTATACATGAAAAAGGCTAAGTAGAATTTACATGCAGTAAAACATATTTTTATGTAATGCTTCTGTTACATACAAGACAAAATTGGTAAAATTGAGCAAAACATTTGCAACATTTAAGAGTTTAATTATTAATTTTCTAATTATTATAATTTAATTTATTTCATAAACTTACATGCAAATTCTGTTACCATTCAATATGCATATTAATACAAGACATCTATTGAAATGACCAGTGATAAAACAGCAGAAAAATAAGTTGTGTACAGAAAATTAATAAAGTATGTACCCATTACTTTCATATTTAATATTATACATGTTACTTGCTGTAAGTTGAGTGTAGAGCTATCACTTTTGGAGTTTCAAGAGAAGTACATGGCTTGTTAATTGTATTCAAAGTGCATTAGAAGCTCCTCTGTTTTGTCTTTCCTAGAAATAGAAAAATAAGTATTTCAATACTTGCTTATAAATACATCATCAGATTTAATAAATAGATAAAACATTAAACTTGGCAAGGTTGGAATAACTAGAAGTTTGATTTGATATATGAGGAAATCATAGAATATATATATAAAGTTTTACAACAGCTACTTGTGGGATAATAGATTTATTTTGCCACAATGTTTCTGTACTCTGACAGTAAGTCAGAGTACAACATTCAAAGTGCAAGTGTATTTAAATTACAAACTCATCCAATCAAATAACTGTGTGGTGATGCTAGCTCTATCTTTGTTTTGTAATGTAAATAACTTGATATAAATATAATGGTGTTCCTGGTGTTTTATTTATGTTAGATTTTAATTCTTTGATCCATAATGCTTCCAATTTTTTTCTTTTGTTTGGGTTTTTATCTACATGTAATACTTTTACATTTTTATAATTTATTTTGTGTTATTTTTTCAATCTCATGATCATTTATATTTCATTCTTCATTTTTTCATGTTTCTTGCATCTAGTCATTATTTTCCTACCTGTTTCTCCTGTATAAAAACTTAAGAAAAATTTGGAAGCACTAAGGATCAAAGAATGTAAGCCTAACATAAATAAACCATCAGGAACATTGTTATATTTGTAGTTAGTTATTTAAATTAAAAAACATAGTGTCATAAAAAACACAATTATTTGATTGGATTTACTCGTAATTTGAATGTATTTGCACTTTGAATGTTGTACTGAAATAAATCTATTATCCCACAAATTAGTTGTTTCAAAACTTTTTATATATTTAATGATTAAGTGGGTACTTCTTGAAAAGAAAGTAGTGAAATCATAGAATGATTGTTTGTTTTAGATATGCTTAGCTACGCAAGGTCTGATTTTGAACTGATAGACTATAGGCAAGACAGCTAATGAGAGCTAGGAAATTGTATAATAATGCATGTATGTAATAGCACTAAAATAATGTTATATGAGCCACAATTCAGAAAAATAGGTAAAAGAAGCCTACAACCAATTACTAATAACACACTCACCCAACCTAGCATAGAAGTCCACACTCCTACCATTTCAACAGGAACACTGAGCTCCTTCCACCATATTTACTGTCTTTCTGATAACTTCCCCTGAAGGTAACAGCAGCTTAGCAGATAAATTTAGGGTATAACCTTATTGTTAATTTGTATCTAACAGTGTGCTATTCTGATATTAACTTATTTCCTCTCCATGATAATTACGGAGTAAATCTGAAGTAGACAAAACAGCTTAGTTATAAGCTAAGAAAATAAAAAGCAGAAAGAAAAGTGTAGATATTTGCAGTGAATACAGGATTATCACTTTCTACCATATCAGTGAACCAATCAGCAGTTTTAGTTTTGCAATATGTCTTTCAATCAACCAACTCACATTGTAAGTGAAGTAATAGAACTGTGTGAATCCAGTGCTCCATACTTAACAGGAAGTGTCAGATTTATCCATACCAACTAACGTTAACCATGTGACTGGTCTTCTCACTCAAATAAGGGAAGGCCATAACCTCTAAATATATTCTACTTGATTAGTGAAGGATATTGCTGTCATTAATGAACTTGCACAATGTATAATGTTTCTGCAGTATTCCATGGGTGAAGCAGGTATTATCTGTAAGAGAAGAACAAAGAAACAAATGTACCTAGAATGAAACTAACTCAGAAGTTTTCTGAATCAAACTAAACAAAAAGTTTTGAACATTTTTATGTTAAAATCAGAATGTAGAAGATGTATGGTTTCAGGTTTATCCTAAAGCCAATAATTAGATTTAACTTTAAATTTGTGACATGGTCAAGAAGCACTTTAACTTTTTCTCATTCCTAGAAATAGATGACAATTTTTAAATAAAGAACTGTACTCCAATTCATGAAAAGAAAACCCTTTTACTATAATTCAAAATACAAGATAATACATAATATAATGAAATAATAAAAGAAACCCTTATTGAAATACATTAATGTGAAAATAATTTAGTGATGTAATAGTTTAATAACAACAAGATAACCTTGAAACATATTAACATAGAAAATAACAATAAAATGGTGAAATAATTATACAAAATTTTTCCTTTTAAATAAGGAAATGATATATACACCTGGAAAAAGTTAAGCACCCCCGTGTTTTTTTCAAGTGATTCGGATTCGATGTTCTTGTGACTGATTATAAATTACCATTCAATCTAAACGTGTTTATCAAATGAAATTATGCATTATTGGGCACAAGAAAAAAAGATTATCACCGTAAAATAACAATTTTTAGTTTACATATC
>NW_013668489.1:67337-81201 GCF_000517525.1 Limulus polyphemus | reverse complement strand
AGTCTAATCTTCCACATATTTGGACAAGCCTCAGTCCAGTTGGCAGTCATTTCCTGACAGGGCCTTTTTAGCACTGGAATCTGCTGTAGAGGAGGATTGTTTGTAATCACCTTTGGTGGTTTAGCTTGGAATTCCACTCTTCATAGTTTCTGGGATTGCTCATATGACAAGAGGTTTGAATGTAGCAGTTCTTCTTTGAATCCTTTCCAACAGTTCAATGTCCTTCATAAGGTAAGGAGCCTAAGATTGAAGGTAATATTCCAAATGTGGCCTAACTAGTGACCTATACAATGAAATTATAACCTCTTTAGACTTGTATTCAGTATTTCTTCAGATACAGTCTAAAATTGCATGTGCCTTACCACTAGCAACAACAACACTGCTAAGATGGTTTAAGAGACTGATGAACCAGAACACCAATATGAATTCTTTCCATTATATGTTAAGTTATTCCCATCAAAAGTATGTTTACCATTCAAATTATGATAACTCATATACATTACTATGTATTTAGTATGATTAACAACCATCAGCCACTTATTCTTACTGAATCTTTTTGTAAAACAGCAGCAGTATACTTAAGACCTTAATATCATTAGCAAATTTGAGGAATTTATTGATTATTCCTTTATGTATGTTATTGATGTAAATCAAAAAGTAGGAAAGGTTCTAACACTGAGGTTACCCCCACTTGTGACATTACTCCAGTTTGACTGAACTCCATTTGTAACAACCCCCTGCTTTTTTCCATCCAGACATTTTTCTATCCAATGAACCAGCCTATCACCCATTTCTTTAATATAATTGTTTTTATTGGCAGTAATAAAGACAGGGGTAAAAAGTCAATCAGAAAAAAAAAGACAAAGAAAATTATACAAATGGGTAAAAAAGTATAAAAAAAAGTATTATATTTTAGAAATGGTACAAAATGACAAATTCTGAAATAGCATTTTACTTTTTATTATCACTGGGAAGCCTATAGGGTTTAATAGCAAATGTTAAACAATCGTGGAAAGCCATTGATTAGAAAACTGTATTAATAACAGGGTAATTATTAATTTAGTTGGTTTACACTGTTTCAGTATTTGATTTAGGCTCGGCTTAGCTGTTATCAATAGTTTTCCAGCTTTTTTGTCTTTTTTACTTGTTTGTGTAATTGTCTCATTTTTACCATTTTTTTCAGATTGTTTTTTTTACTTTGTCATTTTCTCTGTTGTCTTTATTATCTAGATTCAATTGTTTTATCAAGCCATTTATGTTGCACCTTGTAATTTGCTTTGTGAAAGTTCCAATGCACCAAATCCACACATTTTAACTCACCTATGTAAGCTGTAAGCAGTAACTTCCTCAAAGAATGTCAAAATATTAATATGGCAAACTTTTCTCCTAGTGAAACCATATTGACTCTCCAACAAAATTTTAATTCTAGTACAGTACTTCCCCCACTCACAAGATTAGCTATTCTCATTCAGTGCTGCCCTCTATATACAAACATTTTCTTTATGCATGCCACAAGCCTTGCACTCCCCCCTTGTTGGAATTAGTACATTCCAACGTGTGTCTCATGCAAATCATTGTGCATCAGCTATATTAACCAATAGTTTGGCAGCATTCAAGTACAGATGTTTTCTTTTGTGCTTTGCACTTCTCATGTGACACATTTTTGATTTTCGTCTGCATTAGACAATTTTGTGCAGTTTTCGTGAATTATGAAGTCAATGTTACCACCTCGTGGGTCACACCAAAGACCAATCTTCTATTTCAGGTGCGGACGACCGGACTGTGGATCTATCTGATCTTGTCCATCAGGAGATTGAATGCTACTTGGGTCACCTCTTGTCCTCTGACATCACCCGAGCTCTTTCAGATTCTGCTGACATTATTCAGCATGATGACGATTTTGATCGTCTTTTCTTCTTTTTTGCCATTCCTTCCCTGTTCCAGCCTGAAGATTCACCTAAGCCTTCCTCGTCATCCAAGGATTTTTTACCTCAGGTTTGTGATATTTTGTCTCTTTCTCCAATTTCTTATTCCCCTCATCCTTCTTTGTTGCATGAGCATTCTTCTCAACCATTTTGGTATTTCCTCCCTTTCCAGATTTTCGGGTCCATGCAGATCACTTTCTCTTCCAGTTAGGTGAAGGGTCGTGTCCACCGAGAGCCTCTGATAAGTATGCCCTTGCTTACTATCGAGTAGAATATCCATTTTTGGATCACCAATTGTTGGGTTTCTTCTTACCTCTTTGGGGGGGCAGCTTCCGAATCTCTTGTTAGTGTCACACATGCCCAATATTCTCGACTTTGTCTTACCCTTACTACCTTCTCCGGTATCTGTCTTCTAAACATCTCCTCTTGGAGGCTCTCCATAGAAATCCTGAGGGATTTTCTGCTGATACCCTTCACCTTCTCTCTTGCACTTTGACCCTTATTTCGTCCTTGGTTCTGTCGTTACATACGTGGTTTCTTTGATGTTGGTCCCTTTTCAGTAGGGAATCCATTCTGACTTGTGTTAATTTACCCTCCACTTATCTTAGGGATTTACACCGTACTTTTTTTCTTTGACATTGCCCTTGACGATATCAAGCTGTGGGTAACAGGCCACACTTTAAACTTTTGTGGCCTGTTTATCTCGACCAGAGTCTTCCATGCCACCTATTCCCATTTCCCATCCTTCATCCGTTCCTTCAAATCTGGGTACTTCTTTTCATCGAGGTCATTGCCAACATATCATCCATCGGCAACTATACCACTGATTAGTGGGCTTGGGGCCTGTGGGAGCTCTTTTTTTGGATTTTCATTCTCGCTGACTCACCTTCATCGAGTATCAGTGGGTAACAAAGATTCTTTCAGAGGGACTTGTTCTCACGTTTCTTTCCCTGCCTCCTGTTTCTTCTCACCCCATTTCCTTTCCTCCTCCTCGAGATCCCGTGACTTGCCAGCATCTGTCAGAGGTGGTTCAGGATTTGCTTTTGCAGCAGGCTATCAAACCAGTTCACCATCCCAGTTTTACTCTCGTTTTTTCGTGGTCCCCAAGAAAACTGAGAATTGACAACTGGTCATCAATTTGTCACACCTCAACTGCTTCATTGCACTCCCCAAATTCACTATGGAGTCCTATCTCACCCTGAGATGGGCATTTTCCTTGGGATTGTGGATGGCAAAAATGGATGTCTCCAATGCCTAACTCCCCATCCTGATAGCCCTTCAATCCCAGGTAGTTTACCAATTTTGGAGTTTCCCCTTCGGTTGTGGTTTCATCATTACATGGATGACTGGCTACTTCTAGCTCATTCTGAGCAAGAGTTGACCAATCACACTCACCGACTCCTTTCTGTGGCAGCTCGAGTGGGCTTGTTGATAAAATTGGAGAAGTTATTTGAGATCCCTCCAGTGGACATTTCACGAAGCATGGAACCTTGCACAGGATCCTCTTTCCACCACCATTTCCCTTCCTTGTTCCCTGAGAGTCAATCTGCTGTGGTGGCTTGACAAAGCCCATACGTTGGGATGTTTGAAACTTCCTTCCCTGCATCTTCCCTTCACGAACACTTCCCTCCAGTGATGGGGTTTAGGTCAGTCACCACGAAGCTTCTGGCCATTGGTCTGCAGACGAATTCATCTTGCACATCAATGTTCTCGAACTTCTGGAGGTTCGTTGGGCATTATCTCACTTCCTTTCTCTTGTCCATCACTGTCTAGTGATGGTTCATTCCAACAACTTTACAGTGGTGGCTCATATCAACCACCAAGAGGACACCCAGTCCAGAGATTTTTGTTTCCAGACCTTGTTTCCAAGTGCATCACATTCGTCTTCTGAGTAGTCATTAGATCTGATTGTTTTCAGATATCTTTGCCTCCTATGGGGTTCTCCCCAACTGGATACATTTGCCACGGGCCTCAATACAAAGTTACCCCTCTTTTGGTCACCTGTCCCGCATCCATAGGCTCTGGCTGTTAATACCTTCAGCCAGGATTCGTCTCACAAAAACCTTTATGTGTACCCTCCCATCTGTTTGCTTCATCGTTGATTTCCCTGTTACACTCCACTCCTGATTGCACCCCATTTGCCAGCACAACCCTGGTTTCTGAAGCTCCACTGTATTCTACTTTCACTACCTGTCCCTCTTACACTCCAGGATTTACTGGCAGAATTTCTCACCTGGCTTTTTTACCATGGGTTTTTTTGGTCTCTTCAACTTCTTGATATGGAGAAACCCTTTCCCATACCTTTTGTTTCTCCAGCTACAGTCGGGTTTTTACTTCCCCTGTTCCACTATGCTTATGCATTTCTTTCAGATTCAGGGGCCTCTGAAAAAGAGGAAAAGAAATAAAACTTACCAGTTAAAGTCTCACCATAGTCTGAAGCATGGCCATAGGTGGAAGACGAACCCCAATGCTGAGGAAAGCGAGATGTGACGAAGATAATGGGAGAAGAAGGTACTGGGCATGGTCCATATGTCAGCTTGGAGAATCTCCTCCAATGGATGACAAAGACAGGAAGCAAGGGAAAATGTGAGATGAATAATTTGATGGGAGGACACAGCAGTCTTTCGGATTCCAAATGAGGGTAAAGATAGGAGATAGAAGGTAGGGAAATAGGAGGAACAACCTTCTCGAGCTGCCGCAGTCTTTGGGAGAAAGGAACGATCAGAATAAAGCAGAAGATAGGAAGGATGATAAAGGGTACCTGAAACATCAATGGCAAATAAATCAGATCGGCGACACCTGCAGGCCAAAAGGAAAAGGAAATAAGGTTTAAGGGGCAAATAAAACAAGGAACATGAGGAAAGTGGTTCTAACAGAGGGAGGGTCAGGGCATGGAGGACCACATTTATGTCCCAATCCAGAGGGGGAGGATCCCTAATACAAATCCTGCTCTGTGGCAAATGGTGCCTGACTAGGTATTCTTTAACTTAAAATCTGCACTATAAGCCATGTTGACTCATGCTCTCCTGTCCATAGCTCTAGTCACATTAGAGATGGGGTGTTTCACAAGACCGCTGGAAGGTTATCTACCTTGCAACAGTTGCTTCATAAATAAGTCCATTCCAGACCACACCACCCATGGATGGCATGGGTAAAGCAGAAGGGGATAGCTGCCCATCTCTGCCACACCTTGAGTGAATAACTCTGTATGGTGTGCTTTTCAAAATAGGGTATAAAGGTCACCCATTGCACTGTTTCCAGTGATGACTTACCTCCGGCCTCTACAATGCATCCTCATCCCTCTTCTTCGAGTGGAGTATGGGAATCCTTGCCACTTTTCAGTTCCAAACTGCTGGGGTGGTTGATCATGGAGGCACCCTCATGATTGGGTTCCATTTACAAGTTGACTATAACCATTCAATCCAGAGTAGAGTGATGGTGTTCTGCTGATGTAGATGTGACGTGGCCTCCACAGGAGTTGATCCATCACCTTCCTGGATGACATGGCCTCGTTATACTATTTACATATTCAACAATATCCACAACTGCTGGAGTCGATTCATCACTTTACAAGCTGATGTGGCCTCCTTACAATATTAACATTACAGTGGAGTTGATCCATCACTGAACTGGTTGACGTGGCTTCCTACTATTCATTTACACATACAGTTGAGTTGAACTGGCAACTTAATGGCTGATGTGGCCTCCTGTTACATATTCCATACCACTTGGAGTTGATCCGTCGCACGTGTAGTTAACCCATTTTGATTGGCAGCCCTCATCCTACCTTCACGTGGATGTCGGTTCTCAGTATTGAGGTGTTGGATTCGAGTGAACCAATCAACATAAGTCCTCGCACAAGTTGAATCCATCCTCTCGATGCCGGATGGCTGTAGGATGTTGATCCTTGTGTAGTACCCAGGAATTAGAGCAGATCTTAATCCCCAATTCTTGGGTTGGAGGTGAAGATGGTATGAACCTCATCTTACCCTCGTGTTGATGTCAGTACTCCATAGAGGAGGTTTTGGATGTAGTTGACACACCCTAGCCACTTTACACCTCATGATTTCTGTCCATGTGTTTTAGGAATTATACACAAGGGCTCAGAAGTGTTGCAATTCCTCTCTTCTGATCTCCAGATCTCTTTCTTTCCTGGTCAGGGGTATCTTTCAGACGCTTTCAGGGGTGCTTCTGTTATTCCCTCACACCAGTCCCTCCTCCTTCTCAGTGTGGGATTCTAACTAATCTTGTGATTGGAAGTAAGTACTGTATCAGAAGTTATAAAATTCCTATAATGAAAATGTATTTCTGATAGGTACTTATCTCCTCTCACACTTCCCACCCTTCCTCCCCACTTCTCTGGTGCCCACTGAGGGTGCAGTAGAGGGAGTCACATGCATTACGTTAGCATACTATGCTACTGTTCGTTAATAGATGAAGCATAATGATTTGCATGAGAGACACGTTGGAATGGACTAATTCCAACAAGGGGGAAGTGCAAGGCTTGTGGCATGTGTAAAGAAAATATTTGCATATAAAAGGCAGCACTGAACGAGAATAACTAATCTTGTGAGGGGAGATAAGTATCTATCTGAAATACATTTTTAGAATAGGAAAATTATGACACTGAGTTAAATGACTTTTCAAAGAATCTTTTATCAGGCTTTCAAAACTTTTTTCCACCAATGATTTAAGACAAATATGCTTATAGTTTTTATCACCAATTTCCAATCCTCTGTCACCTGCAAACTCACTGTTCAAAGATTTACAGAAAATAGTAGCAAGTAGTTCATGTATACAATTCTTAATTATCTTCTTGTGGAAATATTATCTGGCTCAGAAGACTTATCACTTCCAAATTTTTCTTGACAAATTCATAAGTAGTGTAATCATTTTATTCAGTCTTGTTTCCATCTAGCAACTTTTTGGATGGAAGAATATTGCATAAATATTCTTTAGTAAGAATTAATGAAAAAGTAGAACTTAATAACTAAACCATCTTATAATCATCAAATGTAAGCCTTCCTTTATTATCCTTCAAAGGTCATACTCTCTTCTGACAGTTTGCTTACTCTTACTGTAAATAAAGAATCATTTACTGTTAATTTTTACATTCTCAGTCAACCTCTTTTTCATTTACTTTTTTCAATTTCTTGATTTTCTGTTTTAACAACTTTCTGTCTTCTATAATCATCAGAGCAGTCAATTTAAACTTCTAAAATTTATAATATTTTTCTTTAATTTTATCCATTATACCTTTTGTAAATCAATGTTTTTTACTTGCAATCACTCTTTTTCTAAAATAAAAGTTTTCCACATTTGTTCAATATCTGGTCAGGGGTATTCTTTGGACACTTTCAGGAGTGCTTCTGTTATTCCCTTGCACCAATCCCTCCTCCTTCTCAATGTGGGATTCTAGCTAATCTTGACAATTTGGTGCCCCCACATTTCACCTTGTGGTTTGGTATCAAAAAGCAACAGGTACCATCTGCCTTCATACCTGTCAGATGCTCTCTTTCAAAGGGCTTCTTCAACGTCGTCGATTCTCCATGAGGAGAACTCGCCCTCCATCTAGGGTCACCCTTAAACGTAGGGGACACGAATAATATCATTGCAGTGGCTAGACAGAATTCTGACTCAGAAGCATTCAGTCATAATCCCATGGATAGTAGCTTTGCACCACTGGTCGCTCATTCAAACACATGTACCAAGTGTCCAAACCTGCAGTTACTTTGTACTGAACAATATTAGAAGTTAACAATATATCAAAAGTAGCATTATTCCTAGCAGGATTCTCTGACCAATTGGTGAAGAAAACCATCCTGAACAGTTTTTAAAACCTGACTTCATCATGGTTTAACGCTAAGATTTCACACTCTATATGCCTGAAATTAACATCCCTTATGTTCATGACCTCATTAACAGCTGAAATAATTCAATTCATCAGTTTCATCTGGTGGTATGTAACAAATTTGAACTAAAAGCCTTCTCCATCTATATCTGTGAACAAAAACCCAAATAGGATCATTCTCCTTCCTATTATCTTTTACAACCTCAACAGAATGTAGCTTACATTTTACATATAAGGCTACTTCTCCACCTCTCTACAGTACCCATATTAAGTAACTTATAACTGTTAATCAAAATTATCTACGTTTAACCAAGTTTCAGCTATTCCCATTATATCAAATCCTTCATACCAAATGGTGTTATAAAGTCACCTGTTTTGTTTCTATTATTTTTAGCATTACAATAGTAACAATTTTATCTTACCCTTAAAGATACTTCTATACTTTTTTACTACACTACATTTTTCTTTACATCTTATTTTTTCTGCATTCAGTTTTTCTTGGCTCTTATCACTGTCTAGTTTAAAGCTGCCATTACAGCTGAGATAATAGCCCTACCCTATTTCAATGTAAACTGTCCATCCCCAAAATTTCCTTTTCCAATCGAACCGATCCCACAAATCCAAACTGTTCATCCTTACATCTTAATCTAAGCCTAGCATTGAACCTTAGTGATCTACTTATAATTTCATCTTGGCAGTATCTCTGACACAATTAAGGTGTGGCCCATTTTTTAAATGACTTTATTGTCCCTATGTACACATCAGTTAACTCCCCTGACCTACCCTTTTCTATATTATTAGCCCTTATGTGCACATTAAATGAGATATTCCAAAACTAGCACCCTTTACTTAGTCTGTCAGTTATATCCTCCACCTCTGCCCCTAGATAACAATATCCAACTCTTTTCTCCTTATTTACCCCACAGACTATCCTGTCCTTGTGCTATACCAAAGAATCACCCATAACTTTAACTTCATTAACTTTTTGATGTCTTACTAGAATTTGCTCATTACAATTAAATCCACTACTTGTAGCTGTAATAATACTGTTTTTAACTGCCTGAAAATCATCATTAGCTCATGTATCTTTTTATATAAATGCTTGAGGTCCACCTGAAATCATACTGCCATTTCCCCCTGTTTACACTTCACTTTTTCTATTGCCTTTATTCTATTTAGGATAGCCTCCAATTTTTCCTCCAACCTGTAAACTCTACAATCAAATTTCATATCTTCACTACTAGCTTCCTTAAGAGTGCATACCAGTCCTGTGTCTATAAATAAAACCTACTCTTTGCAACCATTGCACCCTACGAACTGTGAATGCCTAACACCTACACTACTCTTAACTGTTGTAATCTGGGAATAAATAGTATACTGATAACACTGTTATGCTTAACGTTTGAGAGTTAAATATATTACACTATTTTAATACTACTTCATCTTCACACTAAAACTATTAAGTTTATCTTTAAAATATAGAAGTGGTATATATAGCTAGTCTTCAGATGATACTTATGTAATAATACAATTTATTTTCCTTGTTTTATAACTTACCAATAAGCTAAGTTGGAAGAAAAGTGAAGATACATTCTCTAAACTTAATCTAATATTACTAATACTTACACCATCAAGCCTTAATCTAAAAATTTAATCCTACTAATAGTATTTACCAATCTTATTAAATCGACTTATCTTGTTATCATTAACACAATATTTTTACAAATAAGAATTTTAATCAAATCTTTAAACAGATATACCAAAAACTTCAAGAACTTAACTTTCAACTGTCTTTACTCTCCCATAGCAAATCATAACATAAAAACTTTGTTTTTGTTTCTTTATAAATTCAGTGTTAATATTAAATAAATGAAAAGTTGTAAAAATATCACAGTTGTTAGTATAATAACTATTTTGTAACAAAACAAATAAAAAGGTTCTAAGACTACCTTTGGTAAGAGTCTTATTCTCAGGTGGTGTTTTTTAATATGTATCTTCTGTATATATACTTTATAATAGTTTTTCTTGTAGGATTTAAATAATGCTTTTAAGTATCTTGCCACTTGTGGCTTCTAACCATTTTTAAATCAAGAAACTTTGACCACATTTTAGTTTACATATCTAAGCAAGAAGTGAGTGATTAATTTAAAACAAGATAGCCACAATCTAGCTAACTTAATACTTAATGAAAATACTTGGTGAAAATATAATGAATATAAAATATTCATTTTGCCATGCAGTTCTCTGGTGCTTTTGTATCCCAAGAAAACTATTTTCTATAAGATATGTATAAAAGTTTTCAAGTTTATATTCAAGAGTGTTGTGTTATAATGATCACAAAAAGTAATAAATTTACTGTTGTTTTTTTTTCCCATCAAGGTATACAAGGATTTGCAAGATTATGTGCTGGAGATGTGTTTGAGGTAACCATGAAAAATGGTCATCAAAAGTGGAAAACAAGAGGCAAGATTTTGAAGGGTGAAAACCAAGCATGGGACAACAAAAAAGTTATATTTAAAGCACAAATAGGAGAAGTATTGTATATTAAGGTAAATATTTTTTTACTTGGAAGATTTATTTTGATAAAGAAATTGCCAACAAAAAGTAATTAGTTTTATCTCAAAGTCTGTAAGATTTTTTTTATGGTAGGAAGCATCATTACTAATAAGCTAATTAAAAGAAAGTGTTATGATGTTCCAATTAAGAAAAAGGAGAGAAATCTGTCACTGAAAGAAAAAAGTAGGAAAAAATAGAATGAACTAAGATTTCAGAGAATGTTTTTAGAGCTGTACTCTGTAATCTTCCTTTATTTGTTTTTACTTGTACAAAGCAGCACCTTTGGATATTTCTAAATTGTTTCCCTCCATCCTTTTTTGTATTTTTTAGTAAGAGTGCTTTTTTAAGAAACAGTTTAGGTTACATTTATTCAAGTTTTGTATGATAGAATTCATACATAATTTTCTTAAATATATAATTTTATTTTCTATAAGTATAAGGTTTTTACATAAAATAAGATAATTAACAAATTTTTAATTTAAAAAGCCGAATAGGGATAATCAAAAATGTACAGAAACAAGTTGAATCAAAATGCAAAGAATTATCTTGTTTCTTAAGTTTTATGTCTATTTATGGAGTATATATTTCAGCTAAATATGTGTATATGCATTTAGTTGAATGTTACATGTTTTTCAACAGTTTACTGCTGCATTGGTTTTTTTCTACCCAACCCTTATTTACTGAGCCAGGTGGTTTTGTGCCTAAGGTTTCATGTAAACATGCGTTTAACTGACATCAAGAATAAAGGACGCTACTCGTACCAACATCTCGTATATTATTTATTTAGTCATGTAAATCAACTTTCAGTGAAAAATAATCAACCTTTTAAATAGGTCATGGACATATGCAGTGTTTCTTATAGTATATCTGTCTAGGTTTTGATGCAAAATACCAAGCAAATTTTGCTGTAGACTTGTGAAACAAAAATCTGAATGATAATAATAAAATAATACTAAAATATCCACTCAGTTTCAGCGAAATACAAAAATCAGTAGAATAAATCACCACTCACAAAATAGAGAAATCTAGTATATAAGTATATAAATCTAGTATATGTGCTATAAGTTACATAAATTATTTTGTAATTAATGGGCAATAGTATAACACTAGATTTTTTTAATGGCAGAAAGTGAAAGACTTTAAAGAAAGTCTTCATGGCAAAAAAATGAAGCCACTTGAATTAATTTTAAAATGACATATTTAATACTGCATACATTACTGTTATCCAGGTTTTAGTTAAATATTCACAGCCATTTTTTCTGTAGTGTCTTGTAAAACTATAATCAATAATAATAAGGCTGGAGACACTGTTATTTACACATTATTTACTCTAATAAAATGAAGCATTGCTGACAAGTATAATGGTGCTTAAATGGTTTCTACATTTCTGTGATGCTTGAATGGCTTTGAAGAGCTTATGTTGGTAACGAAGAAGAATATAGAAAATGTTAGAGTGTGGATATCTCATCTTTCAAGAATCAACTTGAAAATAGCTCTACAATATTTCCAAGAGTTTGTTTAGTAGCTGTGAATAGGTGCAGTATACCTAGCTGTTTTGGCTGTAGGCTTCAGTGCTTGAATGGCTTCAAAGAGAATCTTAACCAATAGAAATGAAAAAACTGATAAAATTTCTCCTTCTCTTTCAAGAATCAACATAAAGATAGTCCTATGACCTGTGCAGGAGTGTTTTTAGTAGGTTTGCCCCGGTTTGAATAAAATAATCATATCTGTTTATTCTGTAGGCTTGTGAAACAAGAATAATAATTATAATATGAAGAACAAATGGGTGAATTTTGAATTTGGTCTAACAATTGGAAAATCAACTTTTTTATTATTATCAATATTTTAGCAGCCTTAGCCATTGAGATAGAAAGTCTTGAGTGTTGTTTCAAGAACAAGTCTGCTTTTTAAGATGGTTTTTCCCTATATGTTCTATTACAATTTTTGTGAAATTCCTATGTAATCCCTATTATGAACCACTATCATGGTTCATGATGATTTAACAGATGTTTCATTATATGTTTTGTAGCTCTTTAGTGTGTAAAATAACCCTAACTAATAATTTTGACAATGAAAATTTAATTATATAATTAACACTAAAAGTAAACTAAACATTATAGAAGAAGCTCAGAATCAGAAGGAAAAGAAGTAAACTGATATTTTTCTGGATTCAAAGTGACTGAATGAAATGTATTTAAGGATTTGGGATTGTTCTATAATTGCATGTTTGAAACCAGCCCTTAAACAATAACACATGACCTACACTTTGTACTCATGATGTGAGCTTTCTATGATTTTATGAGTATAAAAAGAACATTAACTATATTTTGTTGTTTTATGCAGGCTGTTGAAGTGAAAAGCCTAGGGAAGAATATAGTCCTTGGTCAGAAATATTGTGACACAAAAGAACTCTTCAGTGCTCACCCTCAACTTATGACTGTTAATCTTAACCCTAGCGGTTCACTGAAATTGAATGTTGTTGTAACATGGAAGTAAGTTTGTATTGTTTAAAAAAAATGGTATTTCTGTCTTATTTAAATAATGTGGCTATTAAGTTACATATAATGTATACTCCCTTTCCATTTTGATTTACTAGATGAAACTTTAGTACAACTCCAAATTTTGCATGTATGATATACAAGATGCAGTATTGAAAAATTATATCATTGGTAGGAAAGTGTTATTAAACTTACATAACAAAGAGCAGCCATAATTTCAAGTTACCTCAGGCTTACAAACACAATTGTTTTACATATGCTGAAACAAATACTTATGAAGTTAACATACTTGTTTCTGCTGACATCAATATTGTAGAAGTAAGAATCATTTTAGATTGTCTCATTTTCTAACAGAATTGACATCATAGTTCTGAGAATAAGAATCAATATTTGGTTCTACTCTTGAACAGGTATTAAGGCACACAGGTTAGAGCACAAAGATTTATTCTTTGGTTTTCATTCTAAATAGATGTTGACATGGACATTATATTTGTAGAAGTATGAATCACTTATGTATGTTATCTTATTTAATTTTGAAGATTCCAGTTAAAAGTTGGATATACTTGCAAATTTTGAAAGGAATGTAAGAACTTGAGGTTTTTGTTGTTGTTGTTTGTTTTCATGTTTCCTGTCACTAATTTAAACTGACACCACATAAATCAGCAGTGCTCAAATGATTTATTAATCCCACTGTAATATATCTTTGAAAGATATCTATTACTGTACAAAAGTAGCTGAAAAATAGTTTTCATAGTACTTTGAAAGTACTTTACAAGCAGAAATATACATGTACTATCAAATATACCTTCGTATCTAGTGGCATATAGTTTTTGGCATTCATGATGTTGTAGCATGCACTTGCATCATTTGCAGTCCACAAAGGCACTCATGCAAACATTGACTTTACCTAGTAGAAATTGAAATGGTGCACTAAAACCATTTGTCTGATTGCTTATCCATTTAGTTTCAATCTTTTGGAGTCTTTTATATACACCTGGAAAAAAGTTAAGCACCCCCGTGTTTTTTCAAGTGAT
>NW_013668489.1:41896-66337 GCF_000517525.1 Limulus polyphemus | reverse complement strand
TATATAGATAGATAGATAGATAGATATCATAGTATTGAGATTTCAACATCAAAGTTTAGGTTCCACCTTGCATTTTTGCACACTTCTAACATAACTGCAGTACAACTAATAATAACTTTTATGATAGATCATTAGTAGTTCAGACCATTTGTGTAATTCAAGTTTTCAGGCAGCCCACTGATCAGTGAAACATATTTAGTTTAACTTTTAAACCTGCATTAAAAAAAAAAGAATTCATTGTCCATTAGACTAGAACTAAGTGTGTGTGTATATATCCCACCACGTGGATCTGTGTCTTTACATTAAAACTTAGATTTAGCTATCAATGTTCACATTGTTTTCTAACATAAGCTTTATTGCTAAAAAAATGAAACTTTTTGTAATCTTAATAAATCTCCAATTTAAACAGGCTACTACAATAATGTTAAATTTTTGTTCCTTATTACTTTTATTCATTTTTTTGGAATTTAATAAACTGCATATTAAGCAAGCTAATAAAAAAATTTCACATTGCCTATTGTATATTTTCTTTTATCTTCAAGCAAAATGTAAATACAATGTTGTGCTGCACTTGACCAGCAATTTGTTCCCTCTGAAAATATCTTACTTTTTTTAATGAGTTTATATATATATACATCTGGTTGCATGTAGTTAATTGCTGTAAGATGTAAAATATAATTTACCTTTTTTCAGCCCCCTCCATGGTTGTTCAGAAGATACCATTTCACGAACTTTACCTCCTCTATCTAGCACATTAAGTTCTCCTATTTCAAGGCAGCAAAGCTCACCCCAGTCTTTCTTAGATGAAGATAATTGCAGAGTCAGATCTCCAGGTTCAGTTGTAAGCTGACATGCTGTTTATTTGTTTTGAAAATAATGCAGTATAAACTTTGTTAATTGTAATTTTTAATAAATATTTACACAGATGTTATATATTGATAACTTCGGATAATGCTAGTCAATTTCTTAAATATCATATAACTTCTTGTACTAGTAGAACATTCAAAAGCATAGGTCCTGAAGCAAAAATTTTAACACTGAAATGTTATCTAATGTGCAATAATGGCTTCACAGAAAGTTTTGAATAATTATTAAAAACAAAAATTTAAATTACATTTATATAAGAATAAGTAATTAAGAATAGAGGTTCAGATATATTTTTATATTATTTAGTCTTCAAAAAAAAATAAGAACACAGAAAACTAGGTAGCAAAAATATTAATGGAAAATTTTAGGATAATCACTTGTTTAAACTAAGATCAGTATTGTGTATTGTATCCAATAAACTGTTTCTTTTACAAGTGATGACCAACAAGAGTATCACCATGGTTCTGATTATTTAGGAAGACCATATTCATGTCGCACTATGGCAAATAACTCTCTATATTTCCCATTTTTTAGTATTGAATCCCTTGGCAACAGTTTTTATTTCTAATTTATTTTGTGGTTTCCTCTTGAATTTGTGATACTATAGTGTGTTATATCTCTTTGGAGTTCTTTCATTGTGATGTTGACATTTGGTTTCTCAGTTTTAGTCTCTACCTCTGTATTTTTAACACTCACATGATACTTTAGACTACAATGTTTGCTTTATGAAAGTAAAGTCACCACTTTTCTTTCATCAAGATATCAAACATTTTTGAAAGTTATTAAAAATTCTTTATATGTTAAAAATCTTCATCGTCCTTCTTACTCTTTTAATCCAGTCCTTGGAATATATGGTAAAATGATCTTGCATTTTTCGTGAAGATTAATGAATGTTTTGATATATTACTGAAATCACATTTGATTAATTTGTTTTAAAATTATTTCCAATTATTTAACTACATATCTTTTTCTCTACCCACCAGTGTTACTATATTTTATTGAGTCAGAACAAAGGTCAAATGTTTACATGGGTTGCTTTCCAATGTATTCTAGTTTTTGGTTCATTGTTACTGATATCTGACTTTTTTTTTAATAACTTGTCAAAATGTTTTTGCTGAATTTGACAACAGCTTAGTTAAGCTCCAGTATAATTGCTGGATGTTTTATGACTATATTGATGTATTATATCACTCAGTTTCTTGATTTTTGTTTTTAGTGTTAACTTCACATTTTATACATTTATGTACAATTCTGTTGATATTATGAAACTCATCAGTAACCAAAGGTTTGGTATGCTCTCCAGTGTCTTGGAACTTTATTTGCAAATTATTTTACTAATAGGACATTTGAAAGCAGAGGTTCCGAAGCAACAATATTTACATTGTAATCTCCACTAGTGTGAACCAGTGGTTTTTCTGAAAAAATTTTTACTAGAAACTAAAATTCATACTTGTTGAACAATTTTCAGGAAAAATGACCTCTTCTGTTTATTGGGCTATTCTTTTGCATTTTCTTGTATTGATTTTGAGAAATATATCTTGGTATACTTCTGTACTTTTGATATTTCAAATGGAGATTCCAAAGATTATAAAACTTTGATAATATGATATCTGTATTTTCGTAATCTTGGCAGTTTTTAAAATTTGCCATCCAAAGTAAAAATAACAAATTATCTTTCAAACTCTTAATGTGAGATAAAATAATTCAATGAATACATGTTACAGTGAACTTTCTCCATGAGTCTTTTTCTGTTCTTTTTATTTCCCAAGCTTTTGGCTCCAATGCAGATGAGTTTTTATGAGTAATGCACAAATTGTTTTACTAATAGGACCTTTGGAAACAGAGGTTCCTAAAAAACAGTATTAACATTGAAATCTCCCCTAGTTTGCACCAATAGTTTTATGAATATTTTTTAGTAGAAACTAAAATTTTTATTACAAAAACATAATAGGAAAGAGTAATTAAAATTTAAATTCAGGCAAACGTTTTTGCTAATTAATCTGTTTTATAATTGAAATTGTCAGAAAACTAGATAAATAATAATGATAAATTTAGAAAAATTCATTAGTTTAGGTTTAGATTAGTATTTTGTCCATTAAATTCAATTCCTTACCAAATGGTAATCAGCAAGAAATCAAAAGGTAACCATGGTTCTGATGAATGCCAGTAGGCAAATCACTTTTATGGTCCACTGTAGCATATTATTCTTTACTTTTCCTTCTTTTTTATTATGATTTGAGTCAATAAGTTGTATGTTATTGAAGTTTATGTTATGGTCTTTTTCTCACAAAAAAAGCAGAAGAGACTACTAGAAACATCATTGATTATTGTCTAACAACTTCATATAGTACCCAAACTCATAAGACTAATTGTTGTTATATTAGTTCATTCACATGTAATTCTGTTAAGTTTTTATTAACAATTCTGAACATCTTGTCAAGATGATCAAAAACGCAGGTTCATGATGGGAATATTCATCCAAGCTTTTATGCATTATCACTCTTTATAAGAATTCCTATCACTGATAATTTTCAGATAGATATTAACACACTTGCCACGGACAGGTCACGACTTTTTAGAGATTTGATTTACATTCAAAATCTAATTAAACTACTTTGTTTTCATTGTATATGCATAAACTTGGCATTGAAACATAGTTAATGGATCAAGTTTTTATATCATATATGTTTTAAGTTCTTACTTTTACAAGGAAATATTTAAAAAATCCTCAATTTCCCATATTATGAGAATTGTGACATTTGTTCTCTAGGTTTCCCTCTTCTATAATTTATTTACCATTCCTCCAAGAAATACAGAATTTAATGTAAATTACTCATTATAATATAGATATTACACTAGCAAAGCATAATTTTTATAATGTTCAATCTTATATGTTTATGGAGCCATACACTAGACAATCATACCCACTTACCACACTCACCTGTCACATCCTCTCTTTCACAAATTGCCAGTAAATCTCTCTGACGTTTTATACTATATTATGTATATCCAGTATAAAGCCAAATATTTAATCTATCAAGTGACATATTATATTACTTAATTTTCTATACAGGGAACTGTTTATTTCACCTTCAGTTTGAAGCTTTATTCTCACGGGAAGCACATCAACAAGCTTAGCTGAATTTATAAAGGCTCTTATTGCATAGTTAGAAAGCCAGAAAAATTATGATAGTAAAAGGACATTGTTTGCTGTATTTTCTTAGGTCATTATTTAATTCAATAAATATTATTTAGTGTAGTAGTACCATTAGTACAAAAAAAAGTAAACTTAAGTTTTGTCAACAGCAAAAAAACAAGAATACACAGGTAAGTCCTATATTTCTTGTTTTTCACATGTATTCTTTATTTATTATTATAAAAGTAACTAAAATGTAAAAATTAGAAACTTATTAGGTTAGATGAGGTAATTTAATGAAACTAATAATAACAATAAAAATTTTGTAGGAGGTATGCTCGCAAGCAGCTCATCATTATGTAATTCGATACAGTATTGTGAGCTACATATTTGTCAAGTGATTTACAACATGTGCGGCAGGATTATTAAATAGGTATGGTTCAAAGGGAATAAAGCAGTAAAATTTCAGTAGAAATCGATGTATACTGTCAAGAGGTTCAAGCTTTTTACAATAAACAACTGTAGTTTTCTGTTACAATTTGCAGTCATTCTAGAAAGGAAAAGGGTAATTGAGATTTATTTTGCATATTTCTATAATGGTTACAAAGTAAGTCAAACTGACTGAATGTGCATAGAATTCGATATACACATATATTCATCAATTGATTTACTTGTGCAGCAGGATTATTAAATAGGTATGGTTCAAAGGGCAATAAAATTTAAGTAGAAATAGATGTATGCTGTTAAGAGCTTCAAGCTTTTTGCAATAAACAACTGTAGTTTTCTGTTACAATTTACAGTCATTCTAGAAATAAAAAAGGGTAACTGAGATTTATTTTGTATGTTTATGTAGTGGTTACAGGGTAAGTCAAACTGACTGAATGTGTATAGAATATGGAAGAGAAAATAACAGAAAATATAAAGTTTTACCTAAAATTATCGTTTGATATTTATTTAGGAGGTTTTTGAGTTTACACAAATGAAATTTGATAATTTGCAGATGAAGAATAGTATTTTTATTCCATATATTCATGGCAAAATTTTTATAAAAGTACTTTAAAAATCTAATTTTTTGTGTATAAAGCACTCGTAACATTTACTGAAAATTCAAAATGTCCCAAAACTTTTCCATATTTCCCTGCAATAAAACTATTTGGAATTTTCTGTTATTCAGAATGATGGTTTGGCTCACAACTTTCTCTCATAGTTACCAAGTTTTACATATGACAGCCATCTCATGAGCATTACACACTTTTGATTTTGGCTTTATTTTTTGGCAGTATGGAAAGAAGTACTAAATCAGTTTGAGTCACATTTAAGTAATTAACACAGTTCCTTACAATTTACCTTTGAAGTGGAAATAAACATCTTCTTACCCTTTATAGATGTATTGGTTACAAAGGACACCTGTTACCATGAGCTAAAAGCTACTGTTCATTGGAAAGCAGTTCATACAAATAAATATTTGAGATTCATATTATGCCTTTCTGTCTCAATAAAATATAGTATCATAAAAACACTGATTTTTAGAAGAAAATTGACAGACAATAACAAATGTATAGAAACTAAACTAAGTAAACTTGAAGTTTTTTCTAACACCAGTCATCCAAAGAAATTAGTAAAAAGAACAACTGTGACATCAGTAACATACTAAAAACACCAAATAGCTATTAAAAAAAGGATAGTTTTACCATATATTCTGCAACACTGAAAAATAAAGATTGTGAAAACCTTTAACAATCAAGAGTTTTTAAGAGCCCTCAAAACACAAATGTGACATCTTTCTGAAACTCCATCTTCAACTACACAAAAATGTAAACATAATCTACAGTATGTAGAGTGAGTGTACATAAAAGCAGTGCACTAGAGAAACCTCACACTCTTTCAACATCAGGATGCTGGAACACCAAGGAGACAGGACACATTCTGCTATAAAGACTTCAGCAGTAGCATCACACCTACTAGAGAAGATCCTAGCATAAATTTAAGTAAAATGAAAATCATTAATAAAAAAATGCTGTATTACAAAGAAAATTAAAGGATTATTTACCATAATGGCAAATAAATGTTTGTGGCTACTTGGTAAACTCTTGCTAGTTGTCATTTGTTAAAGAAATGAAATAGTTTATTGTATGTAATATTGATCTAAAGAATTATTTTTTGAATTTTATCATTATTATTTTTATTTGCCTTGTCTTCCAACTTTTCAGTTATAAAAAAAAAGATTAATTATTCATTTCTATGTAATTCTAATATAAAATCATAGTTTCTGGTAATCATTCAAACGTGTTGATGAAATCATTTGTTGCTTACTAGATGAAATTTCAGTATTGCTTTTGAAAATCTGTTAATGAAAAAATTTGTATTTTAGACATGAAAACTTACTTGCAAGCCAAAGGTTCCAGTGTTGAAGCTGAAAGCTTGGGAAATAAAAAGTAAAACAAAATGCACTGAAAAAATATATTAACTTGATGTAATCATTTAACAGTCTATTTATTTATTTACTTATGAACATTATGAGTATATTGTAATTTTCTAGCTAAGAGTTCCTTCAAAGAAAAAGTTAAAGATTATTGCTTCTAATGTTGCTTTCATTGTGAGATTTATCCAGAAAATGAACTTGTAATTTTATGAACTAACTATCATTATAATTACATCCGAATTTTGAAATATTTCAGTGGTCTTCCCAGCTTCAATCACATAGAATGGAAATGTTGCACAATTTTAGAAGTAATTGTAGTCGCACTTCTGCTTCAGCTCCAGGTTCCACAGTCACAACTCCTGATGTTGAGGCAGTGGGACTGCCATCTGGTGTTCATGCATATTCAGCTCTCTTAAGCAGGCCTGGTGGGTTAAGTAGCAGTCGACTTCGTCGTTCATCTTCAGTTGCTATGACAACACACGTACTAACAACTTCAGTCCATTCTAGTCAAATCCAGGAAGCAGATCGACCACAGTTGCAGCTAGTAGAGACAACAACCTCGCAAAGGTGGTCAGGTATCCAGAGTGGTGATAGTTCCGAATGTTGTAGTATGGACTTTGGCAGTTCATCAGTTGGATCTCATATGGACAGCAGTAGTTTGTATGAAATTGTACATAGTCTCGGGACATGTCTAGAGGACATTCAGGGACAATATCCTGAACTACTACATTTGCAACAGAACTTAATAGAGATGGAGAGAGTTTTTCGGGTAATTTTTAGTTTTTTCTTTTTCATTATTATTAGTGGTACTTTCTGCTGTTAAATATGACCTTGTTTAATATTCAACTTTGAAAAATTATGAGTTTATTATTCCAGCTTTGGGTTACAGTTAAAGTAGTATATTGCAAAGCAATAGATTCTAAGAACAGGTTATTTATTTGGAATCAATATTCAAAGAGTTTTCATTTGGTTGTACTATTAGTTATTAGTAACCAATATTAAGTTTTCCTAGATTACATTAAAGTTTTTTTTTACAAATGTTGCTCAGTTTGATTAATTATTCTAACTATTATACATAATTTGCAGTATAAATTACTAGAAATGCGTTTCAAGATTGATTATTAAACATAAATTTTTATCATGCATCACAGAAAGATGTTGGCAGTGGAAAAGAATCTTCAGGTTCCAGAGTTAGTATGTCTGTAGAAAGTGCCCTTGGATGTTTTGATTTTCTCAATTCAGCATTAGATAGTGACTCAGAAGTGGTTGAAGAAAGGTAAGAGAAATTTTATTATATTTTGTCATGTTTAATATATTTTATTACAAAGTCTTCAGTTTAAGACATTTTTCAGAGGTTGTATATTGACATATAAAGAAACTAGAAAAATATTTCTGTGAGTATAGTGATGTCATAAAAAGTTCTGAGAATTTGAGCTTAAAAATAAAACTATCTCAACTATTTACAAGTGTGATAAAAATAGATACATCCAGTTTCATACAAATTAATTCTGTGCAACTGCAATATTGTCAAATATTAGTATTTTTATTAAATGTTTGGAATACCAGATCACATCCTTGAACTTCGTTGTTTTTGTTGATTTTTTATGAAACTTTGTAAAATGGAGGATGGAAGAATTAATATCTCCAATGCTTCTTCATAAATTTTAAATGCTGTTTGTTTGTGCAGCATTTACTTTTTATCAGAATTTATTCAGAATTTTCCTTATCCTTCTTGTTCTTTTGTGTCTCAGAGGAGGTCTTCTCATCCTCTCTCAGTGAATTATCATTTATATTAGAAGAGTAACTTCTTAATATTGTTCTGTTCTACCAAAGTAACTATCATATGGTAGTTTTATGGAATTTTAAAATCTCAGTGGATTTTCAACAAACCCTTTTCTGTTACTATAATTCCTTCAAAGGAAGTCCAAGTAGTTCAGTACAAGAGAGTATCAAAAAGATTTATTCAGGTAAGATTTAGTTCTGTATATATATTTCTTTTTATTTTGGAAATGACCAGTTGATAGTTAGGTCATACTATAGTTTTAAATTTGAAAACTTTAATTTATTGTTTTCTTTCAGTTAGTTTTGAGTAATATGTTAGTTGTGTTTCATATTACAGTGTTGTTGTTAACAACATAATTATACTTAAACCTTTAAGTATTTTATTCTAATTGTAAATCATAATCAAAATATGAACCTGTCAAAAGATCCATTCAAAGAGAAAAAAACTTGATTCCACAACATACATACACCCTCTCACACTAAAGCTATTACTCAGCTTCCAGGGTTTCATCTTTTGCCCATCTAAGTATTGGTCTGATTTTTTCTCACTTGATCCAGTCTTTTATTGCCCTTGGCGATATTTGTCTCATGACACTTTCCACCTATGTCAATATGCCCACTATCATGGTACTGTATAAAAACACTTCATTCAGATAATGTTATCACTTTTTTGGTGACAAAGCGTTCACTAATGGCTTTCTCCATACTTTGAGCATTCTTAGTGTCACCTAGTTGATTTTCGTAAAAAAAAATTGATTGGCATGCTGATATATGGTATGAATTCCTGGATTCTTATTTCTGGCACGGAGACAAAAACAGGTCTCTCTTATCCAACCTCTAATATCTAGCATTGCACAAAAATCTGTGGGGGAGTCACTCTGAGTTGAGACTGTCTGTGATCTTATTCGTATTGAGATGGAGACATATATTCGGTTCAATGGTGTTCTTCCAGGTAGCTCTCTGAGGCTTCAATTGAGGGCGATTCTGGACATTCTGGAGAGAATTTCGATTAGCTTTTTTTTGCACTTTCTTTAATTCTGATGGCTTCTCAGTCCCCCTGTGAGACAGTAGTAAGTTTATGGACTTACAATGCTGAAATGCAGGGTTCAATTCTCTATAGTGGGTATAGCAGATGTCCCATTGTTGTTTTGCTCTAACAAAATAAGCTTACCTGACAAAATATTGTTCCAAACAATTGTTATCAGAATAGTCTTTAAAAGAAATAAAAAAGGAGGCCACTTTGGGATAAGCTGCCTCTGATTTGTTTTCTTCAGTAGGTCCATTGAGAGCGTGTATTGGGTCTTTCCCCAGTTGCTTTTGAGCCTGCTCTTTAATTGATGGCTGTAAGGTCTGGGAGCAAATATTTAGTTTTCTCTCCATCCATGGAGTTCAGGGTTTTTACCTTCAGACTAGCATCAGCACCATATGGGTTCTGCCAAATTCTACTTTCAGAAACAACCAAGACAGGCTTCATTCTCAGAGCTGAGACATCTATTTTGGCTTCTCTTCATCCATGGAGACTGTGGTTCATGCAGGGAGTTTACTGCTCAGTTACATGACGAGACAGCTGTGATATAACCGCTACAGTTGTCGGAACTCCATGATTTGCCTACCACTGCCAGGTGGATGCATATTTCGATTCTCAAATAATACATCTGCTTCTCAAAATTAGGGGTTCAAAAGCAGAGTTTGTAGTTAACTTGAATATATCAATGTCCCCTGGTAGGACAGGGGTCAGTCTACAGACTTGCAACTTTAAGATCCAACGTTTTGTTTTCCTAACACGAAACTTTGTTTGAAGACTCTCAGGATAACCAACTTCATTGATGACGAACTGGAACCTTTGTTAGCATGCACACTGATTCATTTGTCAGCTTCTACACTCATCCCTGTTGTCATTGGTGTCTCAACTTTCATTGGCTCCTACAGGGGGTCATAGCTCCACCATTAATCAAGGGCCCCCCAGTAGGACACTGGTAAGTCTTTGGACTTGCAATGCTACAATCAGGGGTTCAACTCCCCTCAGTGGACAATGCAGATAGCCCGATATGGTTTTGCTATAACAAAACACACACACACTCTTATTTGAGGGTCCCAACCCCTGACATCAGCCTCTCAGTACATTGGTACCCAGAATAGATTTTATTCATACACAAGGGTTCTGCTGCTCAATTGGAATGCTGCCAGTGGTGTTGGTGATCATTGTATGCCTTCAGGGTCTGTGAGGGCTTGGCTCTGAGTATTTCTGAATGTGTGATAACCATAACCACGAATCCATGGGCACTACAGGTCCTTGATACAGGTTTAGTCATATAGTTCATATCTTCACAACTATAATCCACCCAACCTTTAGGGTTTTTATCTTCTGCAGATCCCCGGATTTCAGAACTTAGTTCTATGGCTATCAGAGTTCAGTTGGTCTGGGGGTAGAGTGAGAGTGTCATGCTAGTTTTTCTGAAGTTTTATTTTTGTCAGTTATTGGGCCTAAGAAGACAGGATATTGGTATCCAGTCATCAATCTTTCTCGTTTATGCCAGTGACTAGATTCTCCAAGATTCACAAGTAACTCATTCTTCAATCTGAGTTGGCATTTTTTATGAATATTGTAGATGTTCAAGTTCGATGAAGTTGACTCCTATATGCACATTGCCATAATGGTAGCATCCCACCACTGTCGATACTGCAGTTCAGGGTTTTTACCTCCAGACTAGCATCATCACTGTATGGGTTCTTCCAAATTCTACTTTTAGAAACAACCAAGGTGGGCTTCCTTCTGAGAGCTGAGACAACTGTTCTGGCTCCAACTCAATATGTCATCGTTTTTGGTTTTTTTTATCACATATCTCAGTCAGGCTCAGCCAGCTCCCATCTGGCTCCACACTATGGAACAGGAAGCCCAACTCTTACTCTCTTCTCCTTCCTCCACTGCATGGATGGTTGTTTCTCTTTTGTGAATTTTTGACATCACTTGAATCCCTCATGCCTTTGGGATGAGTGCACAAGAGATCCTTTCAATGGTCTTTATGCAACCAAGGAATCATAAACATTGATTCACTGGATTCTTCAGTTTCCTTACTTAGTTTCATTTTTCGATCTTGAGGGGTTATTAAGTCAGGATAGTACTAAGATATGGGTTCCTCTGCTGCCATCATGTCCAGAGATCCATCTCTTCATGAATACCTCACTTCAGGGATGGGGTCCATATCCCAACAGTAAGAAATTCCTGGGTTTACTTATAGATGACGAGGCTTATCTACACAACGTTTCAGTCTTTCTTGTTGTTCAAAAGGTGATGCCTCATTGTCTGGGCTAATTAAGGGGAACACTGTCAAGCTTCACTTCGACATTTCCATGATGGTGTCTTGTATTTCTCTGGAAGGGGCACTGGGTCCAGGAATCCTTGTTTTCCAACTTTGGATCTCCTTTCTCAGCACCACTCCTATCATATCACCTTACTAGCTTGCCATGTTCCGCAGGTGATAACTGTGGTAGCAGATCAACTGTCTCAACCCAAACAGATTCTCCCAACAGAGTAGCTGCTACATCACAAGGTTTTCTGTTTGATTGGCTTTCATTATGAAACATTGATGATTGGTGGTTTTGCTACTCATTGGAACACTCTACTACTGGCAATTTGGTCTCCAGTACCTCACCTTCAGGCTTTGGCATTGGCTGCCTTCCATCATGACAGGATTACAACTCCAAATCATATGTTACTCATGGTACTAACTATGATTTGTTCCAACCCATTGTCTGGTCCTGTTGATAACACCAGATTAGCAGCTACTCCCTGGTTTCTGCATCTGTGGTACCTTTGGGAGTGTGAGCCTCTTCTACTTCCTCTTTGGCCTTCTCTGTGCAGGCAGTCATGATCTGACATGGTAAACCTGACTATCCAGAAGCTGAAGCTTCAGGCATGGAGGTTATGCTGTCCTTCACACTGTATCAAGGTTTAATTTCTAAGGTTGCCATGTATCTGTCTCAGGCTTTGCTTAGTCCTGCAATGGACTTTTATCAACATAAATGGCACACATTTTGGCAGTGGTGTATTGATAGGTGGTTGAACCCACTTCGATGAGAAGTGCCAACCATAACTCGTTTTTGACCTGTCTCTTTGGCAAAGGTTTTGCATGCATCCACAATTGCCCTGTATAAGGTAGCCTTATCGACTACCATTCGATACTCAAGACAAAATTTCTTAGAGTTACCAGTACTCTGGCTTCCTCAAGTCACTTTGGGTCCTTTGTCCCAAACGTCCATTCCATTTACCTAATTTGTATACTAAGGTTACATTATATGCTCTTTCTCAACACCCGTTTGAGAAATATCTCACCTTTACCTGAAGGTTTATTTTTTGTTGCTGCTGACCTGCAGACATTGTCGGTTGGAGTGGTTTGTGCTGATTGTCCACAGGACGCTTTATCAGTTTATCTATGTGCTCAAACTGATTCTTTTTCCCTAGGACACTATCAGCCACGAAAGGGGGTAAATCCTTTTCACCAATTCATCTGATCATTATTTCTCACTTCAATGGCTGATCAGATTTCAATCATTTATTATGTCCAGTGAAGGTCTTGAAGGTTTTGTTGCTTGCACTAATGCCTTTAGAGATGCTAAACAATGACTTTATTCATCCCTGGTTACATTGACGAGGTGGGTATGAAATTGTTCCATACTACTTATTCTGGGCTCTCTTTGAAGGCAAGGAATCTTCTGTAAGTCACGTCTAATCAGATTCGTCACATTTCTATGCCCTTAGCAGCCCAGTTGAATTGCCCCCTTGAGGACATTGTGTGGGCTGGTATGTGGACCTCCCCCAATACTTTTGTCTCACATTGTTTGCATGATCTGGTATTATCTTCATCTGATGGTGTTTGACTACCCCCTGTAGCTATCTTAACCACTTCTACTAAATTACACAGAGGGATATTTTCATTACTATGCTTGTCTCTTCTTTACTGTTCAGGGTCCCTTACCTCCAGGATCATACTCCATGGTGTGCTTTTATCAAACCAATTCTGCACTAGTAACCACTAATTCAATATACTTTATCTAGATTGCAACATGCTCTGTAGAAATGAGGTGTTCCATTAGGCCACTTAGAGGCTGACCAAGAGGTATTACTGTACTATGCTGGACTGCCACTCATGGACTATCATGAGTAAAGCCTAAGGAAATCCTGTCTGTCCTTGCCAATCATTGGATTGAATAAATCAGGATCAGTTTGCTTTTAAAAATTTAGGGAACTTGGTTCAATTGTTGCACTGTTTCCAGAGCACTGACCCTAAGGACTCCCCAATGTACATTACCCCCAAATTCTTGTAGTGGAGCTAGGGAGTCCTTACCACACCTGTTTTCCAGTCACTGGGGTGGTGGACAGAGGCTTTTCCTTCACAATATTGGAGTGAATTTCCTCCACTCTCGGAGAAGAGGGTGAAGTTGGGAGACCTCCTACTCGGGTCTCCGGATGTTTTTTCACAGATTTCGGTAGGAGAGGCACCAACCTACATGGAAGCCTACTCGTAACACTGGTTCATATTTGATGCTCAGCTATACAGTTAGGTTGAGCATGCCCCTTCTTTTTGATCAATATTGGTTCAGTACATTCTTCATGGAAAAGGGTCCATTGTTTGCTCATAATTCCGATTGCAGAGTAGTCCCCTCTTTGGTCCTTGATTGAGCACAGCTTGTTCCATGTCCTCCCCATAGTTCTAGAGGCAAGTGAAATTTAACTTGCCCACTCAGTTGCAGAGTGAGGATGAGTATTCATAATTCCAGACCAGATGAGTCCTGTTTCCTCAGGTTGAGTAAGGCATACAAGATCCTGTCATTCCGAGCCTGGGGTGTTGTCTTACAGACTTCTTCAGCTTGAGGAGAAAGTTTGTCCACTTTGGGGATCCTTACCTTCTTGTTGTGATTCCAGTGGCTTGGAATGCATCATTCTATGGCTACAGATTGGATATATATATATATATATATCTTGCAGTCCAATTGGCATAGTCACCAACATGGGATATAGGGACCATGGCACTATAATTCCAACCCTGAGCTGTGGAACCTTGGCTATCTCGTTGGGGCCTGGCCAATACTGATGATAAAGTTCCACCCACAGTACATGAATTAAGTTCCAGGTAAAGAGCATACCTGTTCTGGATGTATTGCGGTTCCCCCTCTAGGCTGCTAATTTTCAGTTGACACACCCATGATCCATGTAGATTTTTTCTGTATGGATTATGCTCCCACCTGCCCCTCCACCTTCTCAATGTGGGATTCTAGCTGTAGTGTGAGAGGAGGTATGTTTTGGAAGTTAACATTTTCTTAAATCTAAAATTTATTTCCAATAATACTTACCTCTACTGACACTCTCCCACCTTTCCGCCCCAGTAAAAGCCAGTGTTAGAGACTGTGGATTGAGTCAGTCTCAAAAAAGGGATAACACTATCAAAATGAGTTGCTTTTATACAATACCAGAATAGAGGGTTCATTGATGTAGGTGGAGAGTTTCACAAGACATATATCATCAAGGGCAATTAAGTGAGGTATAAAAGACTGGAGCAAGTGAGAAAAAATCAGACCAATGCTTAGGTGGGCAAAGTAAGAAACCCTGGCACTCAAGTAACAGCTGCAGTGTGAAATGAGGTAAGTATTATTGGAAATACATTTTCGATTTAAGAAAGTGTTAACTTTTTCTCTAATGCACAATGCTTATGTTCTTTTTCTTCAGTGTTATTGTTGAGCAAAATCCCCATGTGGACCAAGACAACACTGCTAAAACTTCAGACTTGGAGCTTGATTCCATTGCCCAACACCTAGTTGAACACCAGAAAGAACAAGTAAGCCCAAGCCTTGGAATAAGTCTCCATCCTCCTTCTACTGGCTCTGAACAGCTGGACCGGTTGATATACACTCATCTTGTATATTGTCAGAGGCTAGTTGAGGTAAACTGTTGTAGGGAACTTAACACGCAAATATGATAAATATGTATCTCTTGAGAGTGTTAAATTACCACTGTGACCTACTCTACTATTAAATGAATTCATTTAGTGTCTCATTTTTGCTTTATCAAGCTGTGGCTTTTAAGTAATCATATCCATAAGTTTCAGCTACTGCTTTTAATCACTATACCATTTTATGAATTCAGGCATTTCATTTTTACTGTATCTAGCTGTATCATTGTATAACATTTTAACTCTCTCTCCATGGGCATCCTTTACTGCGCATGTCATGAGGTTTTCAGTGAGTTACATTCAATATTTAATTAACATTACTTTATGTTTATGTAATACCAATTAGTATAGCATAATATCATAGCTAATAATCCATATCTTAATTTGATCAGACCATATTAAAAATAATCCTGTATTTCCCCTAGTGTGAGAAATGTGATATTTTTTCTCTAGGCATCCACTCTTCTCTAATTTATTCAACACCCCTCCAATAAGCATGAAATCTAGCACATTATTCACTATAATATTGGCATCTCTTGGAGAAAGAATAATTTTCATAGCCTTCAATCTTATTTGGTTACAGAGCCATCAAATGAAAAATCAGACCCCTCTGCAACACCTACCTGTCACTTCATCTCTCTCAGGATTTGTCAATAGTTCTCTCTCATGTTTAATATTATGTTACTTATAACCAACAGAAAGCCAAGGTTTTCATCTATCAAATGACATATTACATCAGGACTCAATTTGACCACGTTTGCATCACAAGTTGTGATACACAGCTGGCATGTTGCTATACATATAATAATCATGGTAGCAGTGACTGCAAATCTCACAACTTATTTTATGTAGGACCTAATACTGTATTTTTCCTTGTGGAAATAGTCTTGCCACTCAGCCATACACACTAGAAAGCTTCAAAGCTGAGATATGCCAGTTTAGACTCTAGCATATGCAAGCGGGGGAGTTGGGTTGATGAATGGTGCACATAAACACATGTCTTTATGAGTTTATTCTTACTTCAGTGATGTTCTCTAAACCTATTCAAAACTTACAGAATAGACCTATTTTAAATTCATCTGAAAGATGGGAGTTCTATAATAGCATTCTAATGCAAACCCAGCACCCCTATCTGCCTCTACAATGTTCCAGGCCCAGTGTGACAGTGTCACCTAAATTTCTAGGCTGCAAAGTCTAATATGACTGATATTTGCACAATATGTTAATTAGTCTAATAGTAAACAATTTAGTTTAGACGTTGATTAGGCCTAGTTCATACTTAAGTCATGGTTACTAGTACTTGAAGCATCATGTATCCGTTTGGCAGTTGTATTTTATAATATATATACTATAGATCTATAGACCAAGTTCTAGATGAATTGTGCTGATGAACCAATTTTAGAAAAGTAGTCCCATGTAATGTTTGTATGACATCATTGATGTGAATCGGCATGTTGTGGGATTTTTGTAGAAACCAAACATCACACAATTGGATGTACTAATAGATCTATAGGCCAGTGACTGTGCAGAAATACTGGGCTGGAATGACACTGACAGTTAAAGGTGTGCAAGCTTGCAATAAACACTGTTAATAGGGTTATATTATTTAGCCCAATTTTGGTTTATTGTAAACATGTGTCCAGATACACAGGGCCCTGCAGTTAATACAGTTCAAAACTGGTGTAATATTTTGAATCCAAAAAACAGGAGCTGGATTATATTGAAAAGCGGGGAATTGTTGACAGCATAAAATGTAAATTGTGTACAGAACATTTGGATCATATTAAGCATGTCAAGAGTTTGAGGGATGCCTATATAGTGGTAATAACTGATCCAAAGAAAATAAAAAAAGATGCCTGCAGAAAACACTGAGACTTGGAAAAGCATGCTAGGGCAGCTGAATGTGCTTTTAAAACAAAGACAGCAATGGAGCAAATTTATGCAGAAACAGCTATCAGAAAATCATTCAGCATAGGTTCAGCAGAAGAGAGAAGATGGGTAGAGATGCTTATGGAGACTGTCTACACCTTAGCTGTTCAAGATGTTCTGTTTAAGAAGTTTCCATCAATTTTAGCATTTCAGAGATACCATGGGGCACCAATAGGTCAGACGTACTGCACAGATAAGAAATGTTCCAAATTCACAGTGATTATTGGGGAGGAACTGCAAAATGAACTAGTTCAGGTAGGCCATTATTATTAATTCATAATGAGGTTTTCATATTAATTAGGTTCTATTCAATTAACAGGTTACAAACTAGGCCTAGCTAACTTAGATATATAGTTGTTCATAAATTTATAGATCTTAGGATCTAGCAAGGTCACCTAGGTGATCCAATTAATTTGTGAATTAGTTTCATACACAAAAATGAGTTAATGAACTAGACTGAGTAAATTATTAGTGTAAGTAATAGAAATAAAAGTTTACTATATATACATTGTATGAATACTGTTCACAGTACTGTCAGTATGTTTTTAAATGTTTGTAAAATATTTACATCTATAATTTCAATATCATAATCATATAGTCTGACTGTCTAACATATATATACATGTATATCACAGGTGATTTAAATTATTAATATTTCATAACAGTAACTTCGAGTTTCAAAATATAAATTGAACATTTTGAGTGGTAGATTATGATTTATCACAGTAAAAAATTATCGGAAGTAAAATTATCAGAGTAAAATATTGCAGTTGATGCTATACTTCATAATAGCTCTAAGCATTAAAACAAATTATTGTATATGTAAAATTATAAAACAGCATTAATTTTCTTGTTGCAGAACCTTGCTAATGCAGAATACTTTTCCATACTTCTTGATGGAGCTACTTACACCAGTATGACAGAGAAGGAAGTCCTCCTCTTTGTGTTGTACAAGACAGAGGATGAATATGCAAAGAACGCTTTTTATTGGCTTAAGACATTGAAACATGCTGATCCACAAGGGTTGAAAAAACACTTCAGTGACAGCGTTTACTAAACTTGGTATTACTAATTTGCTTCAAAACATAGTGGGTATGATGACTGATGGTGCAAGTGTTAACCTAGGTTACAAAAGAGGTTTATCAGCTCTCTTGAACAATGACTACCCATGGTTAATAAGTATACATTGTCTAAATCAGAGACTGGAATTAGCAATAAAAGACAGTTTTAAAGGAACATATATTGAGAAAAATGTTATTGATACACTGTTATATCTTTATGCACTTTATCATAGGAGCCCCCAAATGTTTGCGAGACCTAAAGGAATTGGCCGACATCATGGAGAAGGGTGTGCTAAACCCCCAAAACATTAATGGCACACGTTGGATCAACATAAAGTTATAGCATGTAATACTTTTATAAAAGGGTGCAAAATATTTGTTGTTCATTTAGAAAATATGTTAGAGGAGTCTGATGAGGAGGGTAAGATAAAGAAAACCTTCAAAAGACTCAAGTCATGGAAGTTTGTGCTAAATCTCTTGGTTTTTTATCAAATCATAACATTTCTAGCAAAGCTCTCCTTGAATTTGCATCACGATAGCATTGATTGCCTACATGCTATGGCACAACTAGACGTGCTGTGCGATACCCTCCAGAAGTCATCTGGTTCTGCTTTTGGCCCAGATATTAATGAATTGCTTACACAGGCCAAAGAGAGTGGGTTAGGTACAAAAGTGTGGATTTATTAATATCTGAATCAGAAATTACAGATATTATGAATGTAGTTTCAGAGTACAAGACTCGAATACTTGATTGTGTGAGTCAAAGATTTGGTGACTTGAATGCATAAAAACAATTTGACCCATTTCTTTTAATGTTGAAAGTAATAAACTATGAAGTATGGCCCAAAACACATAATGAATTTGAGCATTTTGGTAATGAAGAGCTGGACAACTTTATACAGCATTTTTCTGGCTTACTGGACAATAACAATGTAGATAGAAATGCATTAAAACTGGAGTTTGTAGAGTTTAAAGTATACTGGTTTAATGCTTTGAAACATCTGAATAAGCATGGAATTTGCTCTGTTATTTTCACAAGTAATCGTAAAAGTTTTCCAAACTGGTGTTTTGTCAAAGCTAATCTACTGGTTGATTAAATAAAAATTATTTAGTGCACTACTACCATTACTATAAAAAAGTAGGGTTAAGTGTCATCAACAGTTGACAGCAAAAAAAAAGAAGGCCCAGGTAAGTACTTCATTTCTTGTTTTTCATGTGTATTATTTATTTATTTTATAAAAGTAACTAAAATGTAAAAAATAGGAAATTCTTTATAAAGGTTAGTTAAGATTAGATTAGCTAAAATACATAATAACAATAATATAATCAAAACTTTTTTATGAGGCATGCACAAGAGCAGCTTGGAGTAGCTCAAAAATTTAATTATGACTAGATGTACACTATTACCAGCTTAAAGCTACTTAGGATAAACAAATGTAGTTTCATGATACAATTTGAAGTCATTCTTGAAAATAAAAAAAAAGGTAATTTAGATGAGTTTTGTTTTTAAATTTTTTATGAATATAAGGTCAGTCAATTTGACCAACCTAGTGTAGAGTTAGGGTAGAGAAAATAATAAATATAAAGTTTTGCTGAAAAAAAACGCTTGAATGTATCTAGGAGGTTTTTAGAGATTACACAAATGAAAATTGATATTTTTGAGATGAAGAAAAAGTATTTTTATTTTTAACATGAAAATTGCCCCCCAGTGGCACAGCGGTATGTCTGTGGACTTACAATGCTAGAATCCGGGTTTCGATACCCATGGTGGGCAGAGCACAGATAGCCCATTGTGTAGCTTTGTGCTTAATTACAAACAAACATGAAAATCACTTTGCACTCAGACTAGTCAAAAGAAACACTTGATATATTCACAGACAAATCTTTTTTAGTTTATTAAAAATACTTTACTAAAAAATCTTATTTCTTGTATGTAAAAGACCTGTAATGTTCACTGTAAGTGCACCAAATTTTGTGAAAATACACATACTATATTAAAAGTTAGTATTATCGAAGTGGTCATGGTCAGTCAATTTGATTGAGCCCATGTAGAGAGAGTTAAGGAGGTCACATTTTTTATGTAATAAGGGTTACAGGTTAATTAAGCTATATTTTGTAATGAAGGTTGTTGAACGTGTCAGCAGTAGTTCTATTAAATGGCTGCCCAAGGAGTTATATTGTCACTGCCACCAACAGTACCATTAGTTGATCCGGTAAGAACATAACACCATTGGTATTACAAGCTCTGTCATTGAAAGACTGCCTCAAAAATTGTGTATTTTGTTATTGTCAATAACAAACTGTAATGTTACTTTGTTTTAAAGGAATTATTTTAACTAACTGTACCATTTGTTAATCCCATAAAGGTATGTCACCATCATCACTATATCATTTGTGTACTCACTAAAAAAGTAATACTGGTTCTTTGATGAAGTTTATAATTAAAATATCAACTGTAAATCTGTTTCTATTATCAGTGTGATCTATTCCACCACTTAATGGCCCCATGAGGATTTTTGTTGTGATAAACTACAACATTAATTACAGTTGGAGATTAAATGTGATATCACTTTGACTAACTGTACAGCACTCATATTCTTGAATTATCATGTCTATGGTGGTATTATTACTGTGAATAATGTTTTAGTAATCCCATTGCCTTTGCAACTATGAAATTGTACCATTTAATGGCTCCCCTTAAGTATTCTGTTATCTTTGTAACCCTGCAATTATACAAAGTTTATTAGTATTATAATTAGATGACTTCTAAAGAATGATGATCACTTCCCAAACTGTTTATTAACATGCAACTATAAGAGTGTTCCATTATCACCACAGTGAACTTCACAAGAATGGTACATTGAAAGTCACTGAAAGCATTTGGAATTTTTGTTTTTGTTAAAATTTACCAAAAATCTTAGAGACAAACTTTATCCTAGGATTTCTCCTAAGTGAGGCATTCTGGTGTTGCTATGAGTATAACTTTTTCTTGAAACTTTGTAAAAATTACAAATAGTGTAAATTGTCTATTTTTTCATTAAAGCAAGGAATATTAATTTTTTATTAAGAGGGTCTTACTGTTGGCTTCAGACAGTTGGATGATTTTTGCAGAGAAATATACCTAAATTTAATTCTATATTAAAACTCACTCATCATTTATTAAATTTTATGTATTACTGTCATGCTGACCATTATCTGAATTTAGATTTTTTAACGTATTCACTGCAGCTGGGACGTATATTTCCCGGTGCACTGGGAGATATATGTCCCAGCCATAGTGAAAAGGTTAAATAACATGTAGAATCTAGTACATAAAACAGGACATCCTGTATTCCAGGATTTGGGCTCATTTGGACCACTGAAATGTCGAGAACTGTATTCATTAGACAAGCTTAGAAGACAAGCTCCTGTTTTGAAAACAGTATTAGACTTAATTTATCATTGGAGGGATCATGGAAGGCTTACTTCTGGTAAGTTTTTATTTTTGTGAACTCACAACCACAATTATATTTAAAAGAAGCCAATACTAATGGTGCATTTAAGTGACTTCATTTTCAGTTACAGTTTAACTAAAAAGGCAATTACCATTGGTATATTTTAATGACTTATAATTGTGGTATTCTCAGGTGAAACTGGTTTCTGCATGAGTATTACATAGGTTTGCTTTACAATGGTAGATTCATGCAAGATAATTACAGAATAAATCTGAATTTAGCTAAACAACAGTTTTAAGGTATGAAAATAAAAAGCAGAAAGAAAAGTGTAGATATTTGCATTGAATACTCGACATGTTATGTTTAATCCTGTGCCAACTAGTGTCATTTTTAAATTCCTTTCTGTGCATGATACTGCATTACATTCAAAATTTAATTAAACCATGATTAAACTCTGCCTAAACATATTAGTTTGATAGACAGTGAAATTGTATTTGGGTTTTACTTTATATTTTAGATAATTATGTATTATTTGTTTAAAAATTCTTATTTGAAAGGTTTAATGATTATCTAAGTTTTTCTGTTTATTGCTTTGCTGATCATCATTTATGAAAAGAGGTGAGGGAAAACATTTTGCCATAGGCTAAAGTGGACTCTCAGCCGATCATAATGTTATATTGCCCATGGGGACCCGTTGAAGGGTGCTGACATAAATAATAAAAGTTAAAGAATTGGAAAAGAAAAGAAAACATTAAAAATAAAAAATTTGTGAAAAAGATGAGATGTTTTAAGATTATTTAACGAAGAGATAAAAGGTAAGTACATATTTCCATTTCTTAATTTCATTGTTCTGTATGTTTATGATAATAGATAAAGTTAATGATATATATGATAGAGAAAATGGAAAATAAAATATAAACATTTACCTGAAAATAACTTGTGATATTCATTTAGCCTTATGACTACCATGTCCTACAATCCATATGACCTAATGTCGCTATTGTTATATTTCGTTCCAAAAATATAATAATGAATGAAATTGTTTGAAATCTAACAAGAACCTTCCTAAAATTTAATTTTGACTTTTTATACCATTTTTAATAAAAAAAAACTCATTATTTAATGTAATTATTTGCACTTGGACCCTGAACAGTTCACCTACAAGATGATTTTCATTTTGAGTATAAAAATACTATTTATTATCTTACAGTTGTTATATTTCATATGCATAATCTCTAGAACCTCTTAAATAAATATCAGAAGTTTTTTAAGATAAATGTTTGTGTTTTATTTTCCATTTTCTGTCTATACACTAACTCTACCTGTTATCAGAAATGTATAATGCATGAAATATTGAAAACTAAGAAATGGAAATATGTACTTACCTTCATAGAATAGTCTTAATATATATTCTTTGGGCCATATGCATGATTTCACATCTTTACCTTTTCACTAATAGTTTAATTTTAATTTTCTTTATCTTTGGTTATTTATGTCAACACACATCAATGGTACCCATGGATAGTAGAACAGAATGAAAGACAGAAATACTTTAGCCTCTGGCAAAATTAGAACAAGGCAATACTTTCTCCATTTTATAAAAATTATTAAACCTTTCAAATATGATTTTTAAAACACAAGTAAAACATAATTAACTAAAATATAAAAGTAAAACCTAAATGCAATTTAACTGTCTTTCAAACTAATGTGTACAAGGCGAGAAAAAATAGTCGAGTGGTTGGGACACCAATCTTGACAATAGACAAGTGGCATTTAGCTTGTCAGTTTAAAACTAATTTATGACCTATGTTTCTTTCTAGCAGTCTTTTTTTGCTGGATAAAAACTTTCTTCTTTATAATCTTGAAAAGAACTCTTAGAAACAATTCTGAGTAAATAGAATTTGTCCTCTTCATGTATCAGACAATTAAAAATAGGCAAAGCTTGTACATCTCTGTGTTATTAGCTTAAATAATCACAAATGTCAGGTGGTCAGTGTGAGGTTAGAAGCTTCCTAGATTGACATTTTTCCATGACAATGAAAAACCTTAGCTTAATGTTTTCATCAGATAAAAAATTGGGCATTTGAGCTCTAATTGGCAATTGAGACAGCATTCCTGAATTCTGTAAAATATAATACTTTTAAATCTGTACTATGAGAAGTATAGCTCATGCATAAGCTTACTTATGGTGTATTTTAGTAATATGTTTTATAGCTATATCATAAAGTTTACTCCTGGTAAGTTTTAGTGACATGATTTATAACTACAACTGTTCTACAAAGCTTAATGCTAATAAGTTTTAATGACCTAATTGACAGCTTATATAGATCTGACATTCTAAGGTGTGCTTGGCTAAAAAATGAATTATCTCTAGAATGACTGGGTGCAGTGAGTCAATAAATCTTTTGTATGGTTTGTTTTATTACAATTCAAAGTGCAAAGTACTGGATGAAACTGCTTGAAATTTGAAATGTACTTTGTACAGAACATGTTGATTTTGAAAATAAAATATATGATTTTTATATGTTATATTATATAGCTGAATTTACAGCTATGAAAATTTTAAAAGATTTCATTGTAATATGTTTTTAAGAAACATTTAAAAATGCTAACATTTGTTATAGATTTAAATTACTAATTTACATGTCTTCCTAGGTTCTTGTAAGTCTTTCAATAAAATTTTTATTGGATAAAATAATCACTGACATGCAACAAATATAACTTTATTACCACACCTAAATTATAAGCAGGTTGTTTTTAATAAATATTATCATCTGATTCAGAGAGTTTCCTTTAATATATGTGTAATAAGATTTGAAATCATTTTATATTAATCTTGATATATATATATATATATATATAT
>NW_013668489.1:13567-41208 GCF_000517525.1 Limulus polyphemus | reverse complement strand
CTTTTTGGCACCTATTTTTGGCACGAGCTAGATACCACCACCTGCTTACCCATACCTATAAATATCCACCAACAGTAATCACAATTCACACAACATTCAGCCTTGATAATGGATGCAGAACGCATTCGAAACGTGTCGGCAAACTCATCACTAGCTACAACTTTTACCCGTTGTTCTAACAACGTTAAGACGGCTTATCGACTTCTTGAGAAGAATTCTAAGAAGAAAGTAAACCTACAGACATCGGTCTTGTTTAACAAAATATATATATATATTTTTTTTTTTTTTATATTATTTATATTACATTTCTTTTTGGCGATTGTCTTTGCCAATTCAAACAGTAATTAGGCCAGAATGGACTGGTGTTAACACAGCCTAAAATTATCTCACTAAGCCTACCTCATCTTGGTTCACAAAAACATTTCTTATCATACTGCAGCATCAGCATTTAAATGAAGTATAAAATGATAAAACAAGCTTTAAAAAAATAGGATTACAATTGTAACAGAAGATATTTACAAACATATTTTCTTCTAGCAACATATCACCACTCTAAACTTTTATTACTTTGTTCCAATCTCTGTACAAGTACCCACTCAACTGAAAGTCAAGTTGGGATAAACAGTTGAAAAGAATGGAAAAGAGCTTTCTCTACATGTTTACTTTAGTAATATATGACATCTCAAAGCTGAGATACAGGCAATTACATCAAAAAGCAATGATCAAGGATGAAAAACTGATTAGCTAATAACCAATAAAACCACACTTGCCTTGAAGTTACAAGTCTCAAATTAACACTTTGGTTCAAAACAATTTATCTTTCATCCTAGAGACTATGAGTGCTGTATTATGCTCATGTAAAATTCAGGAAATTCACAAACTAATCTAAAACCAAAATTTGCTAATTTTTACAATTTGATGGAAAAAAAATAAAAAAATATAAAGGAAAATAGCAATAAGTTTATTATCTATATTTTTTAAATTTAAAGATGCAATTTTACTCTCAAGGGAGGATGCACTTACATGAGTGATATACAGTAAAATATGGTAATATAATTAGAGGGTTGAAAAGACTTCCTAATGAAATAAAGAGACTTTCAGATTTGGCTACCGAGAAGAGAAACACCACTTTGTTCACACAGGACAAATTGTTTTTATTATCAAACACAACAAAAACAGTTATGCTGAATAAATTGTAGGTAGTTCCTCAACAATTGAATATTTTGTCTGGCTCTGAACTGGTGCAAAATTGTGCTCTACTTGAATATCACTTAAAGCAGATTTGCATAAGTTAAGTTTATGCTAAGTCTAGCCAGCTAGTTAATAAACTATTACTGTTAGAATAATTTCCTCAGTCAAGAGAAACATTTCTATCTAAAAAACTTAGAAATCTAAAAACAAATTGCAAACATATCTCTCCTAATGCTACAAAACTTGGGTTTGAACACACCAAGTGCACAGAAACTCTCGGAGATCTCCATCTCAAGTCACAGTCTGATCAATGGTCATTCAGCTCACCTGCTTTAACAGTGTTTTATGTATACATAGCAAGTTCAACTCTGGTTATTCCTACAAAATTTCAGTAGATGTACACATGTGCATCTATATAATTGTTAACACACTCACTTGTGGCATATAGATTAAGGTCAGATATACAGGTTTCACATTTACATGTTAGTTTGTTCAAAAATCATAATATACTTTTTATGTCTCAAATTAAGTGTAGCAGTTCTTTTATACAACTATTATATCTCAGAACTAGAGAATGGCTGTGAACAGGAACAGTAAAATGAGAAACATAATTCTTTTTTTCTTCATTCAACATATGTATATGAAGTTTTTATTCAATTCACAATTTCACACTACAGAAAACTTTGCCCCTCCCTGAAAAAATTTCTGATGCCCATGGATCTGCCTAAGTCAAGAAAAGCATATTGCTCCAGTACCATTATTTCCATTAAGAGAAACTCATTCTATGTGATATTGATAAACAGACAGCATTTTTTGTTCCTTTTTTTTTTTTTTTATAAGTACTATTTCTGAATTTTTTTCATATTACCCACCTGTTATGCCAAAAGGTGTAAAGAGCTTATGTATTAAAATATGGGTGAGTTGTCATGTCTTGAGTTGCAACTCAAAGACAATTAATAGAGTAGTGCACCTTGAGTATTATAGGTAGCATTTGATGAAGCCATTTTGTGTTGCAAAATTATTATGTACAAAAGAGGTAGGGGTCAATGGTTAACTCCTGCCAGTAGAGGTAAGAAGTATACTCTAGAGATTTAAATAAAATGCATAACAGAAAATTAAAAATGAAGAACCTGAGTTGGCATATTTTTTCTGAAAACATTGTTTCTGCAGTACAACAAAATATATGCAGTTTTGTTGTTAGGAGAAAAAAGGGAAAAATTTGGTATTGCTGTTCTCCAATCATGTAACAACCAGTTGCTATCTATGTTGAGCATAATAAAATTCCAGATATGAATTTTATTTTCATGACTACTAAAATGTATAAATTTAAATTTGTAGATAAAAAAAAATATAACAAACTTTATGTTGTATTTGTAAGAATGGGTTTATACTATATACTTACATTCCCTCTAAAACAGTGATATACTTCTATAAACATTTTCTAGGTACTGCAAGAATGTATTGATTCTTTATATTAACACTTCTTGTGTTATTTTCTTTCTCTAGATATTACATGTACAGCAGAATTAATGTCCATTAATTGGGATATAAATCATTATTTGTACGTGCATTTGACTACAGACAATCTTTAACTCATCAAGATGCTTGACACAGAGAGCCAGTTCATAGTATAATGCCCTCTATGCTAATGAACTTAAAAAATACAAAAACAACAGGAAAAATTCATGTGTCTTGAAATTTCTTAATGAAATTAATCACCAGCAGAAAGTTTTGTTTAAATCAAATTTTTTGATTAAAATAATTTGAATTTAATTTGTTAATAAGATAGTTTAACATAAAGTAAAGATATTTATTGACAAACTGTGGTAAAGTAAAACATAATTCCACTAGATTTTAATTATTTTTCTTACATTATTAAACTTTGAAGAATTTAGTAAAATCTGACAATTGAATGGTTAGTAAAGTAATACTTCAGGAATGAAATCTCAGTAATATTAACATAAATTTACTGGAAATAACAATTAAAACATTAATACTAAATAAATAAGTTAATTTAGATTAGAGAATTAAAAAGTAACACAAAAGTTATATAAAGATTGAATTTAATGTTATGAAATCCATAACCTCAGCCTGTAATTGTTTTTTACATTTTTATTAATTTACAGAAATTGAGAGTTTACTTACAGTGAAGTGAATCACTAATCAGGAAGCTTGCATTACTGACATTATTACCTAACTTTTCATGCTGTATAACAATGTTAGAAATGCTTAGTTGATAGGTTTTGATGCAGTTAATGGACTATACATACAAGTTATTTAACATTTTGCTGACCTGATTAGGTTATAAATGTTCAGATATCACACATGGTATATTGCCTATTCATTTCTCACAATTCTCAAAGACTCTACAAACCCAGGGTTAAATTCTAAGGGGAATTCATTTAAAAATAACTAGCAAGTACTTATTACTTGGCCAGTTGTTGGCAGTCAATTAATCAGTAATTGGCTGATTTTCATGTGGATACATTCCTACTGTTAGTAAATTTTATTCTCCTGAGTTACAGCCTTCAATAGAAAGATTAGTGGCTTATCACCTAGACTCCCAGTAATGTTAAATGTGGCCTATTGGCTAGTGTTGGCCGTGGAGCTAAGGTTCCAAGGTTTGTGTCCAATTACCGTCACTTGAGGTGCAAAATAAGAATGATTATTAAATTCCATTATTTGGTCTGGTAACAGTAGCCCAATAATTGATTGTGATTGGTATTGACTAGCTGCCTTCCCTCTATCACTCACAATTATTTATGGCTAACTCCAATAGCCTTTGAGTATACTAGAATGTTTACATATATAGGAAGCTAATTGCTAGTAAAAATTTAATGAGGTTATTTGCAATTACTGATAGAATAAAAACTACACTTCTATTTTTAGTGTTGTAATTTACAGTGATACTGTTATGTGAGGGAGGTCCTTTTGTGTGTGTCTTAAACATATCTTGCCATTAACTCGTTATATTGTTTTGGTGCTTTACATTGATACATATAACATTACTAGCTTTGCAGTCTTATGAGCACTCTTTCATTTATATTTATTTGAATATTTCAGGAAAAATCCTACTGAGTAACTACCCGGAGCTACAGAATTTTTGGGATCATTGTTGTGCAAGACAAGAAATGTTATGTTCGAGTGTCGAGCAGGTTTTACCTCTTTTGACCAGTTTCTTAAATGACATATTTCAGAAAAAAACTCGTCAAACCTGCACCAAAGGTATTTTTTTCATTTAATAAGTAGGTTTGTAAAGTGTTGACAAATCAGTGGAATTTTTGTTATGTTATTAAACCACACAGAATTTCATATAGATTTTCATGAAATAAACAATACACTAGAATATTTTAACTTTGTTTTAATATAAACTTCAATAATGAAAGAAAAATGGCAACATTCTTAAAACAAGGCATTTACTCTAATGATTTTTGCTTATGTTAGATTGTTCTTTTTATAACAGTTGTGATTATATTTTATTAACCCTTTCCATAGGGGTCACGGGCCACAGGCCATGTCATTGCATTTGTTGACTCGCATTCAGAATTTTATTGAACTACTATTTTATGAATTTATGTCAATAATTTTGGTATTAAACTGTAGATTATAATTCAAATCTTAATATTATACATTGTTTAATTTCTTAATTTAAAAGTAAATATTAAAAAAACACACCTAAACATTGATTTTTATTTTTATGTGTCATGTTGTATGTTGAATGCAGCATTGGTTCAAATTAGAAATTTGTTATGTTAAAATACAAAGTGTATAGTTTCATATGTATAAGGAACTCAAATTACTGATATTAACCAGCTAGAATATAAAATAAGAACCTCCTATTTTTTCTATTTGCTGAGATATTGTTCATGTACTGAATCAAAAACAGTGGCCCCGCTTACCTCTTTCCATTTTTGGAAATACTCTTTTATATACACTACTTCTCTCTATGACATGTTAATAACCAGTCAAAAGCTCATAATGCCTGCCTAGTGGCTTTCTCAGCCATTTTCAAGAACTAGGATATCACCTTGTTCTTTTGATACAAATCTTCATGCTGGTAAGGTGAGTCTTTAGTCTGCTCGAAATTTCATTTTTTTTTTTTACTAAAATACAGCATAATTACTAAGCTTGATAAATTATAGTAGAATTGTATGGAATCAGTATAGTAATTTATGATTTTTTGGTTATTTCAAAAATTTACTGATAATCTGCCAAATTTTGTGAATATATGTTTACAAATTTAAAAATTATAGCATCAAAACTATAACAAGCACAAAATGGTTATGAGGTCAGTTCCAGGGACTGTGACCATTTTTTAATAACAGTTAAGTATATTTTTCTTATAAGCTTCCTTAAAACAGTATGAAAAGAATTATTAATTTCAAGTAATGATGATATTCATATTGATGTACTGTATAGTTAGTTTTGTGTAATGATCTGGTAAACTGAACTTAATTGACATGTTATCAAAAATTGCAAAGTGAGGCTACCACCCTAGGGGGGTCTGGGGGCATCCTCCCACAGAAAATTTAAAAAATTGAGATCCAAGCTATGTGAAAAAAATGGCCAAAAATGTAAAATTTTATTTTTCTGTGACCTGACTGTTACATAATTGTTAGTATTTCATTAACAAGAATATCTAACAAAAGTTTCAATGACATCCATGTAAAAACAGGCAAAAAAAAGTGCTAAAAAATGTAAACTTTCATATATTTTATCTTCTGTAACCTTGACAAGTTCATTTCATGAAAGTAGATTGTCCAACTCAATCCTGGGTGGATGTAAATTGGCATATTGAGTTATAATTTCATCTGGGTTCACAGATTGACTATAATGTACATGGATTAAGCCAATGTTTGGAAGCCTTTGACATGTCATGCTAGCCCTACTGTATGTATTTAATCTCCTAAGGGTGCTAGCCCCTCTTTTGCACCCACAAGATGTGATAGGCAAGATACAACCAATTTTCAACAGTATGAAAATCTGGGGGAAAAACATTTTATCACAGCTTTTAATACTTTTGATAAAAGTGTCAGGAAGGTCTTCCAGTGGCATGTTTTTGAAATTGCCCTTCCATCTTGCTTACTCTTCAGTGAAAAGCTCAGGCTGTGTCAGGTCTTTGACATACGTATCTACAGTTTCTTATAGTGACCTTGCATTTAATGATCGAAACACAGCTGGCACCAGGCCCAACAACTTAGTGCATGAGACAGCTAATGCTATAAATTGAACAAAAGAAAATGTTTCTCAACAAGTGTTAAATACATGTAGCTGTATGATTTACAGTAACTGGACTACAACAAAGACAGTTTTAACAAATTGATTTCCAGACCCTTTCATTCTTTATTTTCACTATTTTCTATCTTATAATATAAAACAAAATCAATTTATAATGAAGTAACCTTGGTGCCCTTTGAAATTTAAAATTTTTTAATCTAGAATTGACTTAATTTACTGAAAAAACATTAAATGTCATTGAAGCTGTTCCTCTTACTACTTGTCAGAAATTGTATTTGATTAAAGCTATGAATACCTGTATTTATTTATATTTATTAGATACTCCAAGAAAATCCCTGCCTCTATTATCCAAATTAATGTAAAATAATAAGATATACATATTGTTATGACAGCGGAATTCGCGCGATGCTGGGAGCATGCGCACTGGAGTTTCTAGAAGGATCGTGACTTAGCGAGCAACCTCATAAATGTCCCAGCATTTGCTAGACGCCCTCTTTTTTAGTATATAAGCCGGAGATAGATTGAAGAGAGATAATCGAGTCAAGCGAGCAGTAGGCACCATAAATAAAGTGTGTGAATCGCTGTGAATTATAGTGTGTGTTTATAAAAGTAGTTAAGTTTAAAGTGACTGTGGAAATTAAGTGTATTACAAAGTTTGTACCGAGAAAAAATAAACTAGTTTTAATTAAGAAAGGACTTGTATCACTGAAATTTCTCGGAAAGAATTTTTAGGGGAAATTATCGAACAAGCAGATACGTAACAATATATATGTATGGCATCTGTATTTATGGTGAATAAACTGCTACTGCTACTAATACTACTTAAATAGTTACTACTCTACTACCACCACCAGCACTACTACTGCTACTAAAAAATTAAATAAAAAACCAAAACAACATAGATGTCATATATAAAAGACTGGACAAAGAAAAGCTGAATGTGCAGGAAGTGCTAATGGTATGGAACAAGGGAATATCTACTGGAGTAGAAGCTACTGAAGGAAGAGAAATCAGCAAGACAATAATTAGTACCACCATCTGTCGATTACACTGTATTTACACATAAAAATACCAATGTGTTCATTGCTTAATTCCATCCTGCATCAAACTAAAAATAAATTAAACAAAATAATGAAAATTGTGAAAAACATCTTCATAAAATTTAAACTCCATTTTATTTGATACACATATCCTACATACATTTAAAATTAAAGTTCATCAATAATTTTGTTATAGGCTGTTGTTTCTGTAACTTCTTAAACAAGCACATATGTAGTAGACCTATATCATCTTACAAGTTGATTTGTGCAAAAATATTTCACTTTTAGTTTGAGAATATGTAAATTAATACTGCTAACTTGAGGTCATTCTAATGTCTATTGTTTACAATTTAAATATTGAATTGAAAGCAATTAATATTATATCTGAAAAGAAAGAAAGTAGTCTTATACCTGAAAACTGCTCTTCAAGCTCACTTAAAATGTGGTCCACGAAAGGAATAGCAAAGTTCACAAAGTAGTATTTCAGGACCTTGTGATCACACTTTGGGCTCTCACACAAACAGTCAGATTCAGCACTGATGTTACTATGGTGTTGCTGTTTCTTTGCAATTCTGGGAATAGTGGTATTTTCACCAATCTGTCAAATATATTTTGTGATATTTTAAATTTAGTGCTCAGATATGCATTATAAACCAGTATTTATTTATATTAGTCTTAGTAGGTTAATATTACCTTCTTTTATATTGTCAAACATAATATTGCAAAGCTGGAAGTAAAATCAACAAATAACTAATACATATTTATACTATACCTTATTAATTTTAAAAGTCGTTAAAGCACACACTATTAAGACAGGGAAGCTACATAAGATACCTTAAGTTGTTTTTTTGTTTTTAATACCCGAGTTGCAATTCGTTAGGCATGAGTCAATCAAGCTCCAAACCTTACATCTATCTGCTGCTGTAAACTCTGGTATTGTTTCTTAACTGTAGACATCTAAAGGATATATTTCAATTTTAAACATAATGGTCATGAATATATTTGTGTAATCATATTTACAAATACAAATATTTCAAATACAAAATAATATATATATATATTTTATTATTAGTATTATATATACAGTGATCCCTCTTATAAGTAGAAACCCTTGCTGAGGAACAAGTGTCCACTTATACAAAGTAAAAATAAGTATATATGTAATGCACTGAAACGTGGCCACTTATAAGAGGGCCTACTGTATATCTATAATTAGACTTGCCAATTGAAGCACCTCTGATGTACAAGATTTAATTAATTATTATTTCAAAATCCTGGACAAGCACAGCAACAAATCAAGTGATGGTGATGGCATATTATGCTAAGCAGTGGACAGACAGAGCCTAAACAAGAGATGTTTTATATTTTTAGAAGTCACTTTGAACTTACTTTTGTGTAAGCATTGTAAACATCTCAAGTTGTTTCTTGCAGTTGATGGCTCAAACCATCTAATCCAGAAAGGCTCATATAGGTAACCAAGAATGTTAAAATGAAATCAAATAATGATATGCTTTGCAGGAGTCCATTTACTTCTCTTTTAGTGTCCCGCTGGTCATATGAGTTTAGGTCTAGGTCCTCAACCTTCTAGAGCTATAATCAAATAAAAGTATTCCTGGTAGAACTGCTTGTAGGCATCATGTCATGCTGCCCATCTTGTGACACACAAGTCAATTAGTGGTTTTCTCTTCTCTGCATATGAAACCTTCTGCTGAATGATAGTTTTCAGCAAACCTTCACTCTTTGGACTATAATTGAAAAAAACATTCACTGCTTTCATTTTATCTAAAGTGTTCCAGATGCATGGTAGCTGACATAAATGAACAATGACAAGGTTGAGCTCATGACTGCTACATGTGGTGTAGACTGCTTTTGGTGCATGATTTCTAACCACTGCTTGGACAGCAACTCTACTGCTACTTATGTTTTGTGCCCCATCATAACACTGCCCGCTCATCTCAACCAGTGGTATTTTCAGATGTTTTAACAGTTCTATGACCTTGTTCCCTATATCAGCTCCAGTTATTCTTTGTAGACTTACAAAACCGAAAAGGTCTTCATGAACATTCAAATCTTCAGTTACATATTGAATACAAACTGGCATATAGTCCCCCATTGTGCATGGTTACTTGCACAATGACAGAGATTAGTTCATTTTGTATTCTGACAGATGTGTATTTGGCATTTTGTTGCAACGATGAAGATAAGAGTTTTTACAAAATACTATCTGACTCAGCTAGGAGCTTCAGTATGGCCAAAAATTTCCTGGGATTTTTATCATCTATGAGGCACTCATCATCTCCCCATAAAGCTATACCCTGCTTTGTACAAAAAAGTACTGCTTGTGTAATCATTTTGACAATTAGTGTATTTTCTGTGCAACTATTTGCACGTTCACTATCAAAATGGTGTGAAAGTGTACTTTGTGGGTTTTCGTGTCTTAACTGGAATACAGCAGTCTTGCATGACCAAAAAGTGATACGTATTAGAAGCATGTTCCTAACTTTTTCTCAAAGCTTATACCACTTTGTGAATGGGGCATTGACAAATACACCAAGCTTTTCTCTGCCTTTTGCAAAGAGTGCATAATGTATGCAGAAAAGGCCATCTAGATGAGGACTGTACACAAGTAATTCATATTTGTTTAAACTATTATAAGAAAGCAATTGGTAGAAACTATGCATGGGAAAAATAATATGTTGGAGATGGCTTAAATTCATTTGCTGCCAAGTTGTCCTACTGAGTTGAAGACAGGTTTTGTACAGCTTTGCAACATTCTAATCCTATAAGTGTACTTTTCAAAATAAGTCCAGTGTCATTAAAAAGCTCTTCAGTAGTTGGGATTATTGAAAGTGGATCATCAGTTGTTGAAAGAGATGGTTGTTGAAAAGTACTTGAAGAGTGCAATCCAAGAAGGGGGGGGGGGGTTCACACCCCTGGGAACTGGCCTGTATTATAAGTATATATATCCTAAAGTATTTAATATGTAAGATTTATTAACCCAGATTTCTGTTACCACTAGCTTGTAAACATGCGTAACATAAAATATTCAGTGAGATACAAGAGGGAAAGGTAGAAAAAGAAACTTCCAAAAATTGTGAAGTTTCATTTGCAAGTTATAGATTCTTCTTACTCATAGGAATTTGATTTATAATTTACTCTCTGCCAACACTCGTCCTTCTAAAGAACAAAGATAATCTATATCTATTTCTTTGGAAGAGTATGAGGATAAAAAATATATATATATATTGTAAACCTAGTATCATGGTTGGGATTTGGACCAGTTTCCACATTATGATACCTGTATAGATGTCCAACCATCTATGCTTATAAAACTTTATACAGGTACACCACTGATTTTCTGGCACCCTTGGTTCCAGAGCCTTTCTGGATTATCTGTTTTGCCGGACCAACAGAGGTCATGTAATAATAATTCCACAATACACCTCTGACCTATTAATTATACCCCTCCCATGTCTCTAAAGCACCATGGACTGCAAGAAACTTAAATAAAACATATATTAAATGTAAATTAAATGATTAATGAAATACATTAGTACAGGTATAAATGATACAGGTTTATTAGTACAGTATAAATGAAAAAGGTTTATTAATTACTGTACTCACAAAGAATGTTGCAATAGTACCGCTTCCAAAGTGGTTAATTTCAGAATTTTACTGTTATTATTATTGTTATTTTCAAGTATGTAATATATTTTGAATTTTCATACACTATTATCAGCATTCTGTGAAGAATTGAAGAAAAAAATTTAAACTAAATATTTGTATCTTGTTAAACTACATATTCTTGGAGACATTCATGAAAAAATTCAAGCAGTTTGATACATTAGTTCCATATTTATAAGAACATTTCATACCTACTTAAAATGTAAGTAGCCCATCCCAAAAGAGCGTGCACCACACACACAATGCCATCTATGGCTGCCCAGTGAAGTAATCTGGTAGTTGCAGGAATTTCAAGTGCGCTCTCATAATTTTGTTTGGAGTAAAGGAAGTGCCAGACCATCAGTTGTGGGAAAATCAGTGGTGTACTGTATTATTCCAAAAGAGAATACATATATTTTATAAATATCGTATGTGATAGAGTTAACCATCTTCTGTCTTTTTTAAATATCAGTGACAGTAGAAAAAATTAATTGTACAGTTTGCTCTAATTGCATTCTGTATTATGTATAGTGGAAGATATTTCTATTTCTGTTCTAAATATCTCACAAAGGCACAATATGTGTTCATTAAATGAAGCCAAACAAAAGTGTAAAGACTATGTATACATCTACATAGACACTTATATTTGATAATGTGTAAGCTGTTGGGAAACTTGATTTAATCTGTTTTTCTAAGTTCTAAAGAACTTGTTTCTTTATTTTCTCTCACAGTTACAGTTGCAAGGCATTTCATCTGCAAAGTGCTAGATGTGACCAGATGCGAACCAGACAATACAGTGACAATACTTCAGCTTCAACAGTATTATGAGAACCAGAATTGTTCTCTGATAAATCTTTTCAACAGACTTACAGATGAAGGTAAGGACACTATTGAAACTTCTACAAAATGTTTTTCATAGTTATCTTGTGACAGTATAGTTTTACTACATAATACTGTCTTGCAAGTGCACTGTATGCAGTCTTAAAACATAAATTTAACTTTAGTCATTCTAGCCATAATTATTTGTCATTAAAAACAGTACTATTATAAGGTAAACTGAAATTTCACAGTAAGTAAAATACTCTTTTAAAAAATATTTAACACAGAACTCCTAAATGCAATTTGATAGATGTTGGTTTAACTATTTTAACTATTATACTATTTTGAATACTAAGAGATCAAATTCTCAAGTTTTTGTTTTTATTAGTGATATATATATATATATATATATATATAATGATTTCAGCTATGAGAATTTTAAGTTGTAAGAAAACAGAAATTATAGTGACTAAGTTATTTTTAAGCCTGAGATTAAATTACAAAATATAACCATTATGATTGTATCTGAATAACACTAGACAATTTATATTCTTTTATTGTAAATTTGATTCTTAAGCATAAGTGCTTGAGACCATTTTATTAGACTTCAGATGTTGGAAATTGAAATAGATTAAAAAGGATGTAGGATGTTGGCACATGGTTTGCATGATAGTATGTGTCTAATGATGCTTTTAATCAAGTTACTCAGATAGAAATACTTCACTCTGGAGATGAAACTGCAATAAAAAAACTTCTTTCAACCTGCAAAAAATGTATACCAGCTTCTGGTACTTTACTTGCTATAGGATGGTTGCTAACACTGATCGATTCTGGATTACCAAAACTTGCTGGTAAGTTTTTTGTGAGGTTGATAGTTCTAGTTACAAAAATCATCTTGCACTCATAAATATAATGTCATTTGTAGGTTCTGGTACTTGATAGTCATAATTCTCATAAACACAAGAATTTAGATTATGTTATTACTTAATAGAAGATGATAAGAATAATATTAGTTGTACTACTCAGTACTTTTTTACCAAAACCAACAAGAATGATGCCAGTTGTTCCGATACGATTGTACCTCCTTCACACAAAGCTATCTCAATCTTCTTTCTGCCCTCTAAACATTGTTAAAAAAATTTTGTACTCACTATCAATTTTGCACCATTTTTGAACATGTGCAATAGTACTGTACCACTTATTTTGGCACAGCTAGCTCCCTCTGCTATACCCACTAAATCCTTGCTTTCTCAATTGGCACAGCTTTGATTAGATGTGTGTTTTTTTGCATGTGACTACTTTTTATGATTGTGCTTATTTGCCATTTCAGTTATTTTTTCAACAGTTTTCTTTGACTGTTGGCATTCATATATATATATTTATACATATATATTTGCATTTGTTTCTTGTTATTGAATTATATGAGAATTTCGTATGAAGTCATGATTCAATGTATTGACAATGGTAGTTCCTGTTACAATCAACAACACTACTGATACGGCTTCCAAGGAATTGGGTTCTATTTTATCAGCAGGAGAGGTACAAGCCTTAATCATGTTTGTCCTGACAGTGTTGCTGATGAAGAATACAATCAAGGAGAAGACAATTTGGACTCTCTTTTTTGGTCTGTCACTCTACATCTCTTCAGGAGATTTCACCTTGGCTTTGTTGAACACTTTCCATTTCTCCAAGTTTTGTAAGATTTTTTCTTCCCCCAGTAATTTTCCTCCTTTTGAGTCGTGCATCCTCCATGTTCTTTTGATTTGCCTAATTAGGATCTCAGTGTGGTCCCTTATGCCCTTTCTCATCTTCCCTTAGTACCTTTGTCTAAGTGTTTCATGTACCATCTTTCCCTCAAGACCCATTGCCTTTTCCTTCTTAATTGCGAACATCGTCAATCAGGTATTTATGCTGTTTACATTACTTGCATCCTCTACCATTCCTCTTATGTCATCCTATATCCTGACCAGTCCTTCCTCTCTAAAACCTATGCAGCCCATGAAGATATATTGGTTTTCACACCCATTTACTTACCTTCCATCTCCCATTCCAGTCCTGATTGGCTTCATTGTCTGGATTGCTCCTTATTGTGTTATGTGGCACATTCTACCTCTTTTTTGGGCTTCACTGATTTTTATTTCCTGAAACCCTTCTGTGTCCCATGATCTATCCCCTATCATGGTAACTGGTTGGGTTCATCAACTCGTTAGGTTGGCATATTCAGACTTATCCAAGGAAATTCGCTATCTCCAAAATGTTTCTTCTCTTCAGCTTCATCACATCACCATGTCTTATGCTGCTTGTCTTCACCATCCTTTGGAGGAGATTGCTCAGGCTGGAATGTGGACTGCTCTCAATAACTTTGTCGCTTATTATCTGCATGATCTGGCTGTATCTTTCTCAGGCAGATACGTCCTGTAGTGATTCTACACATGTGCATTGGCCTTTTATTGAGGTAAGTTTTATCACTTCCTTTAATTTATGCTTTTATTTTCAGCAACCCTAGTTTTTACCAGTGATAATGGGATCCCACTCTGTGGCAAGTGTTACTTGGTCAGGCATGCTTTGCTTCAAAACTTTACTATTTACTGATTACACTGTAATGCTCACTGTAGATATGGGATGTTCTGCAAGACCACCAGTGGCTTTCCCAGTGGTGTATGTATGTATATATATATATTTCTAGATATCAGTAAGTTTCATTCACTCAGTGGTAGACTATCACTTGTGGACTTATGAGTAAATCAGAAGGGGATTTCTACTTATCTCTTCTGACCCTTTGATTGAATAAATTGGGGTCAGTTTGCCTTTCAAAATACAGAATTGTGAACACTCATTGCACTTTCTGAGATATGACGTTCCTCCAGACTCCCCACCGCATTTCTTCCCCTCCCCCTTCTTTTTTTTTCCAGTGGACCATGGGATTCCTTACCACTTCTCAGTTCCTAATTGCTAGGGTGGTGGACCATGGAGGTTTCCTCCTGAGAGTTTAGAAATATAATTTACCATACATACTCATGCTTATACACTCATTGAGAAGAGGGCAAAGCTGGTTTCCGTCCTCTAATTTCAGTTGGAGCAGGTCCAGCATACACAGGATCCTCCTTGCAATACTGGGTTCAGGATGATACTGCCCTATTCATATAGTTGTGTGCAGTAGAGGCTCTTCTTCTCATTAATTCTGGTTGCAGGAGGTTCTTTCCCTACTTCTATTGTTGAATTTGGAGAACTTTGTTTGCCTCATAATACTGGCAACAGGATGTACGTACACTGTTCCTTTCATCCTCATAACTCCAGATGCAGGATGTCTCTTCCCTGAATTTATGGTTGAGTGACTTATGATTTCTGCTCGTAATTCTGGTTAGAGATATTACCCTGTTCTTACAGTTGAGTTAAGGCAATGCCACGGCCCCATAATGCCAGGTTCAGTATGTTGTACTTCTTGCTTCTACAGTGGTTTTGGGAGTTTTTCTAGTTTTGGCCACGAGCTAACTTCATCTTCATAATTTCAGTTGCTTGATGTATGACACTGTTTACCTATGGTTGATGTAACACAGTCCACATGCCCTAGTCACTATGTTTATGTTACAATATATTTGTTTTTATCTTTTTTGATCCTCATCCTCCTAATGCTGAGGACAAGTTATGGAACCTTGTCTGTCTGATTGAGGTTGTGTATGTACATAGTTCATTCAGTTTATATTTTACTATGGATTGCATCTCTCATACAAATTGCAAATGTGCATATCCTTTTTTCTGCTTGTATCAGATTCATTTCCTACTTCAAGCATGAAAAGCATCCCTGTTCCAGTACCCCACAGTGTGCTTCCTTTTAATCTCGTAGCACACCCATTCATTCTGGATTGTCACTTTCTTCTTGGTTTCTTAAACCAGCCCCATAACCTTTGCAGTGTGGGATTCTAGCTTTGTATGAGATGAAGTAAGACCATATCGGAAGTCAACATTTTATTACATTGAAAATGTATTTCCGATAAATACGTACCTCTTCTCTCACACTTCCTCCCCAATGCCAGTGTTCTTCTTTTAGAGCCTGCCAATTCTCAAAAGTGAGGATTGAGCTGAAATAGCAGAGGGAGCTAGCTGTGCCAACATAGGTGGCGCAATACTATTGTAGTACTTGTATTGTACTATTGTACTTTCTACATGTTCAAAAATGGTGTGAAATTGATAGGGTATATAGACTGGTTTGCTGAATGCAAAAATGTTTTAGCATTGCTTAGAGGGCAGAAATAAGATCAAGATAGCTGTGTGTGAGAAGGGTAAGTACCTATTGGAAATTCAAGTTCAGTGTAAGAAAATGTTAACTTTAAAGTTCTGTTATGTGTTCACATAATCACTAAATGATGGCACATTCAGTTTGCTGAAATGTACTAATAAGGTGATACATTTTACACCTTGTTAGCCAAACTGGGTGTAAAATATAATTTCTACTAGGTTCTGAATTATTTAATCTTAATTTTCATAATTCACGGGTTTTATTCAGCAAATTAAAAGTAACAGAAGTTCTTGACCCTTGATCAGTGTAGAATGACTTTTTAGTCACAAAATATTAAGATATATATATATATATAGAACCTGAACAGAGGAATGAGGAGCTGATATTTCCAAATCATCAATTTACACATCTAACTCTAACCTTAGCCACTATATGCTTAAGTACAACTTGTAATTTTGTCCAAAATGTAAATTAGGCTCACTTGAACAGAAAGTGTTTAGTTTTTGGAGCAAGACTAGATGAGCTATACTCAGTATCTAAAATATCAATCTGCTTGTTAAGCGTAACTCTTTACAACATTTTGCTGAACTCAAGACACTGTGAAAAATTAGAGCTTCTAGACAAGAAGGGTGTATGTGTTGATACAACCTATTGAACTGGGGAGGCAAAATCTTTCTCACTAAGCATTCCAAGAATCATTTATGAGTTTCAAAATGACATAGTATTTTTGAGAAATTAGAAACATTTTCTCTCCTAAAAGAGCAAGGAGTCTATCAAATTGTGCTGCTTGAACAAATTTCTTTGATGACTTTTTATCTAATGTAACTATTAATGACATACATGAAGTGTACAAAATGGAATAGTAACCAGGTCAGGATGTGGTACTATATTTACTGAACAATCCCGAAGTATTTCAGATACTTCATACTATTACTTTAAGGAAATGACTACTTATACATATTAGATACTAGCAGGCCTATTGGATACACTTCTAGACTTTAGAGAAGATAAGCATCTACAAAGCTAGTCATTAAAGAAAAATCACCATATATTATTAATGTAAATTGTAGCATCTCAATATACACATGTTCAGATGAACAAAGTTTCTAAATGCAGTAACAAAATAACAAGCTTCTTATTATTTTCACTGACACTGTAGTGACACAGCTAATCTTTTTCTGTTAGCAGAAGCATTCCTTTCCTTATGATCATTAAGATCAGAGCTTGACGTGTTATTAATTGTATATAATATCTGTACTTAAACTCAGGTTGGCTAAAATTGTATTTAAATAACGTGTTAGTTAAAATCAAAACTAGATGCATTAGAGAGATTATTACACCTATCTTCAAATATTGTGTACATTCTATTAAAATTAAGTGTGAGTTAGCTGCTCTAACTTTGTTTTAATTATATTTGATAATATATTAGAGCAGATTAGTAAGTTATGGTAAAACTTTAATCCTAAAACAAAGAAGTCATAAGATCTAATTGTAGATAAATTACAAAAGAAGAAACCTAATAACCACAACAATTTTGAAAGGTAGACTTTCATCCTTCAGGAGTAAAAGAATGAGTAGTTCAAAGGCTCGGTTATTGTTTTTTTTTATTTTTTGATGAATCTCTGGTAGTATTGCAATAAACTATGTAAATTTTTTTTTCTGTTTGATGCTTTATAGATGTATCATTTCTACTACAAATGAATTTCATTTAAGGGTCAGCTATTGTCTGTTATTTGATATTAAGTATTCATTTTCATTAATATCTGAAGGAAATGTATGATATTTCATGTGCTATAATCTGAATATATGTATATGTATTTTTAGAATCGTATTTAAAAGATACAGCTAAGAGTTCCTCAACACGAAAATTTGTAAGTTTTCTTCTTCTTTTTTTTCAACATAATAGAAAGATTCATTCAGTTTAATGGTTTACAATGTAATAGACTGTTTTAATTGATCTTATTTTGAATATTAAACATTTTAAAACATATGGAACATTATTTTTAAAAGTTAACTTATTAAATACATAAACAAAATGTCAACAAGAATACAGAGTTGAGAAAAAACAAGAAACTGTACATTTCTCAAATACATCATTTATTATGACCATGGTTTCACCAGTAAAGGCATCATTAGGTACAGATTGAAATGTTTTATAGCAGGGTTTATATATGTTTAAACAAAGAACTGGAAGTGACCTTAACATTCACCTTGAGACAGGTGGGGTAAGAAATGTGGAGGAGCTTAAGCTGGTTTGGTCGTTTAGAACTTTTTCTGGATTTGTTTTCAGACATCTATTTATTTCTAAAATTTCCAGACTGTATAGTTTTTTTACCTTTTTCATAAATATGTAAAGTTTTGCAGTTTTTTCCAGATTAAATTGGTGTTTAGTTTCAATAAGGTGGGATGCAAAGGTTGAATCCATTTCCCTTAATTTCCAGCTTCTAGAGTGTTCTTTGATTCTCATTTCTATGGAACATCCTGTTTGACATATATATATATACACTATCGCAGTCTTGACATGTTAATTGGTAAACACCACTGTTGCTGTACTTTTCAATTCTTTGTTGTTGCACAACATTTTTCACAGGTTGTTTTTACAGTAGAAGGCTGGTCTTAGATTTCTTTGTTAAGTGTGTTATATATTTGGTGAGAAGGTTTTCTAATGTAGCTCATCTTAAACCATTTCTTTTTGTTGTCATTTCGTACACTATGTGGGTATATTGATTTTGAATTTTTGGCTTTCAATTTTTTAAACAACAGTGTGTTAACTAACTTTGTTCTATAACCATTGTTAACAGCAATTTGTTATAGTTTTTAATTCAGTTTCATAATCTTCATATGACAAGGGTACAGTAATAAGTCTGTGTAACAAACTATGGAACACAGTAAGTTTGTGTGATAATCGGTGTCTTCCACTGTAAAAAACAACCTAGGAAATATGTTGTACAACAGCAAAGACAGAATTGAAAAGTACAGCAACAGTGTTGTTTACCAATTAACATGTCAAGACTGCGATACAATTGTCTTGTTTCTCCTCAATTTTATAATTATGGAGTTTCACCAAGTACCAACAGTTTCAAGTATCAATTATATGAATAAGAATAGGTTATTCATTTTAAGAAGTGTTGAAACTCAAGAATATTGTGAAGATGAGGATGGATGAAAGTATTTATGAAAGACTTCCTTTTTTTATAAGATATAATAAGCAGTAACTTTGATACTGCTATGAAAGTTTGTGTTGGATGATTTTTTTATTTTTCTAAGCAGTGTTGTAATTGTTTCAACTAGTTACTTAAGATATTAATTTCTAGTTATGCATTTTTATATATTTGTTAAGTAGGACTGACTAATTTAATTTATTAATCAATAACCTATTAGCAGCAATTATGTTAATTAGTGTCATGTAAGCTAACTGATTAATCAAAATTACAATTAAATTGAATAATGTTATGAAAATAATCAACTGATTGAAATTAGTGTTTGATTATTACTGTTTTCAATTATTCCAACTCTCCAAGTAATCAAAATATTGCCATTATGTTTATTTTTTGTTGAATACAAATATAACAGGTGAGCCTGGGAAGGGCATCATTTGAAATCAGCTTTCCACAAATTATAAATGAATTTATTTAAAAATCCAGGAAGACAGTTGTTTGTGTAGCCAAATGAGCACACAAGCCACTAACTTGAGGAAATTTACGTTTGGAACAAAGAAACTGACCTTGAGACTGCTAATACAAATAACATACAAGACTTTATTCACAAATGTTCCAATAATCTTCCACATCATTAACTCCAAAATAATTTCGAAAAAATTCTACATCAAATTCTTCATTCTGCTCATGTAACTGTTCATTAATTAAACCTTCTATAAGATTCATTAGCTCAAACACTATATTGAACAAATTATCCAGTAAGCTATTATGCAAAATGCACTCAGACATAGTTCAATTTAATTTAGTGTAGTCATCCTGGTTAGAACTTCTAAAATATCTTTCAACAAGGTTATAACTTCTTCAATAAATCTTACTAGATCTACAACTGAGTTCTCTTTTATCACCTTATTATTTTCACACATTATCCATTATACATTGTTAGACTAGAGAGAATAGCATTGAATACTTACAAAGCATATGTATGCTGGAGGTTTTGGATCAACTGTAGGACTGCCATTCTTCTGGTGTATCTTCTTCCTCCTATAGATGCAGGTTCAACTGACCTCTATAACTACCAAAGAGAACTGATTTTGTACCACAAAACTTGATGTTTTATATGTATTTCCATGTATTATTACAATTTATCAAGTAGCATGGCATGTCCAGTTCACAAGTAGGTCCTTCGTTTAATTGGCTTAATTTTGTCAATTCACTGAACCAAAACCAAAACTGGATATGGTCACAACCTGTTAAATGCCTGCCTATTTGCATAAACATAACAAGTTAACATAAACTTTTCTGTAGCCTTTCCCTCTGCTACATTTGCATCTGTTTATGTAGGTAAGACAAACCACTGGTTTGTACTTTTAATGTAGCAATTTGTAAATGCATCTTAGTCAACTTGTATATTTACTGTAACATATACATTTCCTTATTTGGACAAACATATTCACAAACCTTTCATTATACACTCATTAATATGTGCATATCCTTTCTTCAACTGACATGTATCTGTCACGTATACAGAAACCATAATTTTCTCTCCTAGAAACATCTGTAATTTTAATAAAATGCCTCAAATGCTTCACAAAGCTACATAATTGGCTCTGCCCACTGTGGGAATTGAAGCCCAATTTTATAATTTAAGTTTTTTTATTTTTACTTCAAGTTTATTCACTTTTGAACCAACACACCAAGGGTCTCATTCTCACCCTGTTTTTGTAATGGCAAAATTATAATTTTGAACTACTGACTAGAGGGAAGACAACTGATTTGTAGTACCCACTGCCAACTCTCAGACTACTGATTTTTTGTTTCTTTTTTTTAGCTTCTATGAGGGAATGCATGCAATGGTTTGAGGAACACTATACTAATAAATTAAGTATATGTGCATTGAAGAAGTAATGTTGACTATTATTCCAATTTTTATGAAGTGTATCTTCACAAAATGTGGCAAACTTTTATTCAATTTGTACTCAAGAAATTAGATGTTTTACTGAAGTTTTTGTACTAAAGATATGTCTGTGAAATTCCAAAATCTGCCCAACTCAAACTGACATGTCAATGTACAAGGTGATGTCCATTGCATAGTTTGCAAGTTGCATTTGTATATCCTCTAAAAGTCTTTTAAATATGTATCTAAAGTTATTTTCAGTATCCCTATATAATATATCTGGTTGTCAGATTTTAAAAAAATAATATTATTTATATAAGTTCTTTTTGTTCGAAATTAATAACTTTTACTTATATTTCTTAATAATATAAATGTATATACTATGTTGTTGTTGTTGAGCTTAGGATTATTCTACAGTAGGTGTCTGTGACTTGTTAGCGATAAATTCAACAATGAATAAACAGCACACATTTTACTTTTTTACAAATAATGCATATATATTCAGAACAAGTTAAATGTATGTACAACAAAGTCTTCACACTATAGAGATTACAGACATATCATAAACACTATTTATATAGTTCTCTTCTTCTTGTCAAAAGTCCACTTAGGCCTATTCAATTACTTTAGAATTTCAGTTGAGAGGTCAAACTATCTTCTCTATATTACTATCATACTAGTATTCTGTGTGTGATTCACTTACAGTTGGGGTACAAGTTACTGTAATTCGTTTGGTCTTCTTTCGTCGGAAAATCCTCTGTTCCTTTTGTCAAAGTGTACCCAGGCTGATTCAATTACTTTAGAATCACACTTTGACAGAATAAAACTATCCTTCTTATCTTTTTTACATTGTTAGTTTCACTCTAACATATTAAATGTTAGGCCTATGTCAGCCTATCACTTTTACATTACTTAACTTCACACCAACTATATTCTCTTTGATTTTATCTGTCTAAAACTATCTGTCTTCCTGCTCGTCTCACCCTATTTATGTCGTTATTACATAGTCGTCTGGCCACTTTGTATATTCTCGACACCAATTAGTTATTAACAAAACTTTCTACAATTGTCTGCTTTTGACTCTTATAATAACAAAACTTGAAAATAATAAAATATTCACTCACAATTATAAATTAATCACTGATATTTAAACCAAACAATCTTTTATATCATGACACTGGTATTTTCTCTTTTGTATCATAAACTGTTGCAAAATCAGTAATGTACGTTAAAATGAAATATTGATAACTTAGACATCAAATGTATAATACCATGTTGAATGGCACTGTGTGCAAAGTCAAGGAATGCACACTTTGACCCCCACCCATGCACATAGGTTTAATTGGCCCATCAATTAATCGATTAGAAAATACCACTAATGGTCTTGTTCTATTGTTAAGTAATAAATTTACATACAAGTCCAGAGGGTATTCAGAAAGAAACAATATTTTATTTCCTGTAGGCCAGTCATATCAGATTACAACCAAAAACGTATTCCAGTGATGTTGAGGGTGTGAACAGACATTATGTTGCATTTTTTTTATTGTTTCTTACTCTTCATCATACTACTTCTGTAAAGTGAAAGTAAGGTGTTAAAAATCAAATTGTGTACACCTGTTTAAATAATGGAAGGGTTGCAAACTATCTTTGAAAAAACCCATAAAAGATTAAAATCACAAAGAGCAAGGTCAGGACACTTGTCAAAATCACAAAGAGCAAGGTCAGGTTTGACAAGTGTCAAACTTCTCAATTACAGTTGTTGTTGCATATTATTTAAAATCAGTGTCCCTCTTGGTTGCCATTTTGTAATGTTGTTGCACACCATTTATTTGTAAACATAACATATGGTGATGCATGTAATGACCTAATAACTTGGTTACTTATTTAGGAGTGTAGCTAACACTACAAAGTGGGGGAGGTTCCTTCCAAAAAAAATATGAGCCTTTTCTTCTATACAAAGAATGTAAGTGATTTATGTTATGCAAGTGTTTACTTGTAAAATCAGGAAATTGTGGACCTTTTAGAATATTGGGGTAGTTGTTTGACCACCATCTCCACCAATCCCCAGTTATGCCCCTGTCATTAGCTGCAATTTATTCATATTCAATGTATAAGAAAGAAATTCATCTTATTCCATAAAAAACCCTCATTTTTGAGTCAACACATTAGAAATTGAGAAGATTACTAAAGTTTACAGGTTTTTGAAGATCTCAGAGAAACCTATAAATGGTTAAAATTATTATATAATCTGCTAGAGTTTTGCAATTAGTACAAAATCCTGAACTTCTCAAAAATGAATGCAATTTTTTGCTACTTTGTTGTTTTATTGTGATGTTTTATGTAGATCATGTCTGTATTCCTGGAGGGATTAGAAAGTGATGATCCACAGATACGTCAAGGTTCTTGTTGTGCACTGGGAGCTCTGAAGGTAAGTTACTTATTGTTGCTTATATGTAGTTTGCTTGTGGTACTAAGAAATCAATATTAAAAATTACCTGAATTACAAAATAAAATTTATAACCTGAACATTTTTGCAAGGAAAAACCATCCTTCTTCAAGGGTAAATTGATCCCTAGTTTCCACCTCAAGAGGAATACCTTCCTTCCAAAAGTGCTTGAGTTGGGTTTCTTATGTAGCATGTTAGATTATTGTTGGATATTTTTTAAGGAGAGCAGACTTTTACTGGAGTTGTTCTAAATCTAATCTATATTTATAGATTCATATACTTACATAAAACATTAGTCATGTAATAATATTCTTCTCCTTTGTGTAATAGTGAAAAAAATATTAAAAGCACAAGAACTACAAAACAGTCTAAACAAAATTTATCTTATTCACAATGTTTAAATTTAGTAATCTCTTTTAAGCAAGATAATTTCATAACTTAATTATTTTTTTCCTTAGCTTTAGATGTTCACTGATGAGGTAGACATTTTGCACATGGGATAAATATTGCATTTGTAATTAAGTGTCTTCAGAAGAAAAAAAAACAATGACTGACTGTTCTAATCCAAGTATTTTTTACGTATTTTCAGGCTACTGAACATATTGAGTTGCTAGTATACCTGTCTCACATGGATGAAAATTTGTTAGTACAACAACAAGCAAAAAAGACTCTCTTTACATTTGGTAAGTTTTCCTGCAGCAGTAGCTTGTTCATGAGAGCAATAAAAATAACCATGTAGCATTGAAAACTATTTAATAAGAAAATTCTGATTTCATGAAATAGAAATTTTAAATATTTGAAAATTCCTATTAGCAATATGGAATTACTGTTTTTAGTTGCATCAGAATTGTACTCCTAAAACATCAGAATCATTATCTTCAAAACAAAAATTCCAATTTCAAGGTTATTAGTGAATGAAGGGGAAAGTGCTGCTTTAGCATTCATTGTAAAGAGTTGCCTTTGATGCATGCTAATTATAATGAAGAATTTTATTGTCAGAAACATATGAGCTGTTAATTTTTATTATTTTAGTGATTTATTTAGTTTCTTCATGTATTGAATCCTGGAGCAATAGAAGGAATGAAAAATACTTTTAAAGTGATATTTCGTAGTTCATATATATAAATACCCATGTTAAATGTAATCCAACAAAACAGTTGTCTGTCACACTAGATTATGAAAATTTTATTCTTAGGATTTACTGTGAAAACTGGAGAACATTTTTTTTCTATGTTGAATTAACTTCCAGACCAATTCATCATGTGAAATATTATTTTGTGACATGCTTATTATTAATTAAATTCATAATCAATCTTCTTAACTACATTTTAGCTTTATACTGAAAAATTCAAAGAAACATTTATGCCATGGTTATTAACTATTTGTCCATCATGGTGCAGGTCAAATTGGCTCAAGATTGCTTCTAGTCTGAATTTTAGTTCCTTTGGAAAATTATGAATATTTGAGTGGACTTTTGAAAGTCAAACATCTCTGTTCTGTACTGGAAGTATAACCGGTATAAATTTTTAATCACAAAAATAATGCATATTATTAGAAAAATAGTGTTGAGTGTCTCACCTGATCATATTAATTTTCTACACAGTGATTGATAAATATTTATTCATGTTAAATATATTGCCTAATAGATAGCTAATTTTATACATTTTGCTTGATGAAGCATTATTATCTGGAATTCAGTACATGGCTTAATGAATTTTATTTTTATTGCTTGATAAATTGCTATTATCCAGTGATCCTTTTATCTTGTATCAATAGATAATTTCATGCACTCTGTGGAATCAATAATCTTGTTTTAAATGTGTGGCCTAATGGTTGATTTGTTTAAAGAAAAAAAAAACTTAAGGAGAAGTGGAAAACTGAATTTGTTTGGTGCAAAGTTAGATTGATATTTGTTTTTACTGCCACAAATCTTTAACTGTTACTCATCCTCTGCTACATTATTAACTATTAACAGTACTGAAGTTTCGTATTTAATAGCAATGTTACGTATTGAGAATTTGAAATAATCCAAGGCCACAATAAATAATTTAACGTTTAATTGTTGAATTGTACCCTGGATTTAGTGTTTAGAAATATGCCGGTATTTAACTTAATTTACGCCATTTGCCAACAAGCTTGATTCACACCATTTTTGTTTTGAAACAAATACATTTTAATATATATATATACAACACTATAATTTACATTAGCAACTATTATAATTAATCGTTACAAACAAAGTTTTATAGACAGAAATTTCACTAACTTACAAATAGCTTAAAACCATCTTCCTAGTTCAGAGTCTCCTTGATATCCAGCGAGTTGTACATATATAATTTGGCAGGAAGCTAGCTAGCTTTGTCAGGCACTGAATTGTTGGACCGTTGACGTAAGATAATATTTTCACAAAATCACTAATGTCCGATGAGAAATTAGTAATATTCTTGGAGAGATATTAAAGTTTGATGGGAATTCACTGACGTTTAAAATTTATAACTGTTCCTGGTCAAATGTCATATATTTTCCAGTTGATAAGGGTTAATGAAATCACAGTTTATAGCTTACACAGTAATAACAGTTTCATAGTAGGCCTATCTCTTCTCTGTTGTTTTTTGGCGCAATGCCCTGCTATTTTATAGGCTAGACACATCTTCTAGAACCTTCTGATAACACCAGATACCGAAATGGATAATATTGTTGATTCTTGTTCACAAATGTTCTACAATCTTGGAGAATTGGCGGGAATTTCGCCATACATAACTAACATGGTGAGCTAAACACAAATTTGTTATACGAAACACATATCTGATACTACAAGTTACACATATTTCTAAATACAAATTCAATCCAAACAATGTTCATTTTAAAAATAAATACATTATAATAAATTCGTTACAGCAAGAATAGGTTATGTTGGTTAATGTTGAGTAATATTAGATGCATTTCCAAATTCTATTAGTGGGTATGTTTTTTTATATGACTTGATAATGGATCCTACATACATATTTATGCAGCAAGGATTGGAAATATATCATTAAAATGAAATAAAATTATTATTCTGTTAACTGACTCTAAAATACATAATTTGCATTTGTGAATATACTATTCCTAGAAAGAAAGATGTCTTCATTTTCATACATATTTATACTGCTTTTATAGGGTTTGATAAATCATTATCTAACCTAGCATGGAATCATATTATAATATTTACCTTTCAGGAGAAGATGGAAAAAGAGCTTATGAACAATGTCAGCTTTTCACAGAAGGATTTCAAGGACTTAATGTAAAGTGATAGTTATTTTTGGTGCTATGAATATTCAGTAAAATGTTTTTCTCTCTTAAGTCTGACAAATATCTGACCTTATTGAGTGGCTGTCAAGACATTTCTTTATGCTTTCTGAAAAAAGCAAACAAATGCACATTTTAAATGTATGTATACAAGCTGAAGTAAGACTAGCCTACACGTAGAATGAGTGTAACCATTGGAGCCTCAACTTGCTTGCATGATGATTATGCCAAAGACACCCTTTTAAGCTTGTGTTGTGTTGAAGCCAAAGAAATAATGTGATATACCTTCATGACAATAAGTAATACCTCTGACAGTCAGCTGTTTCATACATTACAACTAATTAATAAATTGGGATGCAGCTAAAAAGTTGGATTTGTCCCAAAAACCAAAGAGTTCTCTTTCATTATGCAAAAAACATCCTTAGAATAAAGATTTAATATTGTATAAATAATAGCCAAGTATGAGGTTTATGTCAAATAGAAATTCATGATGATCACATTAAGTATTCTTATTATTTGTAATGATCTGAACAAATATGACAGAAATATGTACCATTTATGCAAATAAGATCATTAGAAGTTTTCAGAGATCTTTAAACTATTTAAATATGATCTAGAAATTTCCATGTATTTGTTGTGTATATATATATATATATATATATATATA
>NW_013668489.1:6574-13474 GCF_000517525.1 Limulus polyphemus | reverse complement strand
AATAAAGAAATACATTAGTAAGTTTATTAACGAGTATAGTTTTAAACTTAACTTTAAACTTAATTAATATTATAATTACTATACTATTGTTGTTGTATATATATATATATATATATATATATAGATCAAGTAAGCATGCTATATTTACCTGTTTCGTAATGTTGCTTTGTTTTTTAGCTAATGCACTTAATTGAACAGATTTTCATGAGGCCATTACACACTTTAGTGTTTTGAAATGTAATACAGAAAACCTCTTTGCTACTTAAATACTGGTTGAAAGAAGTGCATATGAAGAGATTGTGATAAGGTAGTGTTTATATTAATTATCTCATTGTTTTTGGTTTTTTTTGCCAAGAATGAAAATTACAATTGTTATTTTACCTTGCACATTATATTGTATGGTGTTTGGTTGACATTGTGTTTGGATGAAACAAAGGTATTTTTAAAATTCTCGTTTTGAAAGTTAATAAATCACATTTACATTCAACTTCTTGTACAAAAGTATTACATTAATACAAACAAACCTCCATTTTTGCATAAGCCTGTATAGTAGTAAACATTTTAGAAACAAAGCTTACCTTAATCAAAAAATGTGTTATAAATGTCTCATTAAAGTTTATTTTAAAACATGTAAATGCTTTGGAAATTTACTTAATGACTCTGAACAACAGACTTTTAAAGAAAAGCAGTAAAATGTTATCTACAAAGTTATTTATAAAACAGATTTGAAAAGAAAAACCTTATCTACAAAGTTCTCCATCAAGCAACAGACATTAACAAATGCTTAGTAGTAGTTTAGTTTCACTCTTTATAAAAAGTCATTAGTACTAGAATCTTTAGTTCTGGATTTAAATTTATAATGGCCAATGTCTCTCAAATTCATAAAACATAATCATTTTCTGCAGTTCTGATAATTTCAAATTGCTCAATAGTTACAGGATTGTCACTATAAGCTAGCACGTTTGGGAATGTTTGATAAGTCCACATACTTCGGTAAACTATGCTCTTTTACTTTATCTGCCAGTCTTCATGTAGTAGATCGTACATACATAGAACACTGGAAGCATTTAATGTTTGAGCATTTTGGTTTGCTTATTTTGTTTTTAAGCTCAAAAAAGTTCTTTATTCTGACAGATGGGTTTAAGGATGACTCACATTCTACTTGCAGATAAACAAAATCGTTAGATATTTTTTGGTGCATTATATGCCTCTTCTTTATGGGTGGAAGCTATCTTGATGTACTTGTTGATTATGCTAGCTATTACTTTTGTGGGAAAATCATTCTTGCTTAAGTAACATTTAATTTTATCTATTTCTTTTTCCATAGTTTTTTTTATATTACTTGTAAATTTATGAACTATGTGTACTAAAATTCAAATCATATTTTCTTTTAATTTCTTTTGTGTGAAACTATTGTAACTAAAATATAAACTGAGAACGTAGGTTTATGATAAATTCCAATTTCAAACCTTCCACTTTTTTTATTGACCAGGGTGTCTGGGAACAGTAGATAAGTCTCTCTCTCTCTCTCTACCCCCACCTTGAATTTAATTTTCCATGTTCTTTATTCAGATATTCAAGGAACTTTTTCCCCTACTATTCATTCTCAAATGCATTAAAATTATCATCCCCATATCATTTACATGAGAATGATTTAAATTTTGGGGCATTCTTTTAACCAAATATTTTCATGATAACACATAAATAAATTTTGGGGCAAACTAGACCCCAACCTAACTCCATTTATTTGATAACATACCTTTTCATTAAACAAGAAATGTGATATTTTAGTTGTTCTTTCACATAATTTATAAAATACTTCTTTGGGTAAACCATTAAAACTACCTTCAGTATTATAAATTACGTTTACACATAATTCAGTGGTCTCATCCAATGGTATATTACTAAATAATGATTCCATATCAAAGCTACTATTTACCACATCATGATCAAAATATAATTATTTAATGTTGTCAAAAACTGCTAGCGTATGGTAATAACATCCAATATTACATATGATAGAATTCCTAGGACAATTTAGTTTATGTATTTTTGGTATTCCATACAAAATGCCAGCATGTGAATCAGTTAGTCTTATTTCCTTATATAACTGTTCATTTATAATATTATCTTTTTTTAACTTCAATAATCGGCTACTCAACTTATTTCCTCTAGATATAGTTGGGTGTTTTTCAAAAATGCAAAAATTACTAATATTATTTATGATTTCAAGAACCTTATTGTAATAATATTTGTTTAAGATGACAACCTTATTCCCTGTATTAGGCTTAATGATTACAGTATCTTCTAGTAGTAGATCCTATATATATTCTAAAACACCAAAGCATTTATTTGTACATGTAGCTGGCGTTTGAGCATTATGATTTGTCTGTTCTGTCTTTAAACTCAAAATAGTTCCTTATTTTGACAGATGGGTTGAAGGATGACTCACGTTCTACTTACAGATAAACGTTGCACAGTGAAGTACTTCTAGGAAACTAATATTCCATGGCGTAGCATTAAAATTATACACAATAAGCCATTGAAACCTTATACCAGAAATATGTGTGCATACATTATTAAAATATATCTGTGCTATTGGACTAATTGCAGAATTATTGAGACCCTTTAACAAAAGCTCGTATCCAAACTCCCATTTTTGTTGGTGAGAGCAAATCTTAATCGTGAGACAATATCTTCTTTTCGATATACTTAAAAGTATAGTTTGATAGGTATATAATAATTTAGATTTTTTTTAAATTTAAATATTTCTTATTCTGTGTCAATCATACTTTCAACAATTTATCGTTATTTCTTAAAATTTCATTAATCAAGAAGAAAAGATCTACAGCTATAATCCCGTTCTTTAACTATAATTTTTCTTCATCTAGAAGTATTTCTAATTTTTTTTACATTTCTTTCTTCATGTTTAATTTCAGCTGCAGAAATTATTTTGGGTTTCTTTATATTACTTTTAACTCTTTTAATCTAAAGGTGGCAGTCATAAAATTTAAGAATTTTGGGATTAATTCGTATACTTTAGACTTATTAAAATATATTAGCTTACATTTATTTAACAGTATTTTCACTTATTTTTCTTTTTACCCAATTTTCAATTTAAAATAAAAACTTAACTTTCATATTCCAAATCTTACTATAATGTTCAATTGCATGTCTTCTTTGAGCCCTATATTCGAATCTATGAAATCAGAATTAATTGTTATAATAATTTTTTATTATTAAAATATCTATAGCATGTAATCAAAACGTTCTAGTTACATAATCTATTTTCAAATCCATGTAAAAGTCAAACTCTACTAGGTTTTTGTAATTTCTGAAATACTAAAAGATGGGTTAATTGCTTTATATCATCTACATATTTTTTATTAACTGCATCTTTGTCTGCATTCAGTACTATTAAATTTGTTGTATAATTTTAATTGAATCAAATTTTTTATCTTTATCCTGTATTAATGAATTATTTTCCCAATTTTATAATTTTCTTGCAGTTTCAGCGCTATGTTAAAGTTATTAATATTATCACTTGACTCTTAGGAATTTCTTTCTGATTCACATATATATGTTTGTAATGTCACAAGAAATCTTCAACTCGGTTAATATTTTTATCAACTCAGTTTTTGTTGACTGTGTCTGTTTCGTCTGTCGGTTCCTTTATATTTTTATACTTTTGCTATCAACATAAAAATATCATTGACTGATAACAATCCTTTAGGGAAAACATAAAACTGTTTTTATTTCTATTAAGAAAATTCTCAGAGTTTCATCATCAAGTTTGGTTTTACTATAAACATAGGTCCATGGTTAATATATCCTCCCAGTGTAAAAGACAGTAGAGCATCCTTTAATGTATTTTAATTCACTTTGAAATTTACTAATATTTTCCATTTGTGTATGCTGGTCTTCTCTCAACTGTTGGAGGCTTTCTTCCAGTTTCTTTTCTTGTTCCAGTTGCCACTGGAGCTGGTTTTCTTGCCACTGCTGTAGTCTCTCTTCTTGTTTATTTTCTTTCTCCTCCAACTACTGCTGTAATCTCTCTTCTTGTTTCCTTTCTTTTTCCTCCAACCACTGCTGTAGTCTCTCTTCTTGTTAATTTTCCCGTTAATCTTGTTTCCTTTCTTTTTCCTCCAACCACTGCTGTAGTCTCTCTTCTTGTTAATTTTCCCGTTCATCTTGTTCCCTTTCTTTTTCCTCCAACCACTGCTGTAGTCTCTCTTCTTGTTAATTTTCCCGTTCATCTTGTTTCCTTTCTTTTTCCTCCAACCACTGCTGTATTCTCTCTTCTTGTTTATTTTCTCGTTCTTCTTATTTCCTTTATTTTTCCTCCAACCACTGCTGTAGACTCTTTTCTTGTTTCTTTTCTCGTTCTTCTTGTTTCTTTTCTTTTTACTCCAACAAATGCTGTAGACTCTTTTCTTGTTTCTTTTCTCGTTCTTCTTGTTTCTTTTCTTTTTACTCCAACAAATGCTGTAATCTCTTTTGTTTAATTTGCTCTTCGAGCTGCCACTGCTGTTGTCTCTCTTCTTGTTTCTTTTCTTTCTCCTCCGACCACTGCTGTAGTCTTCTTTTTTTTTTTTGTTTATTTTCTCGTTCATCTTGCTTCTTTTGCTGTTCTTGTACTGCTGCCATCAAATCTGCTAAGTCGTAGTTTGATTTGCCACTTCTCGTTTCCATCTTTGTTGTTTTTTTATTTCCATCCCACTCTCTGACACCAATTTGTTGCGTATCTGCTTGTTTGCTAATTTCCGGTAGAAATTCTTTCCGAGAAACTTCATAGATACAAATCCTTTCTTGATTAAACCAGTTTATTCTTCCTCGATACAAACTTTTAGTACACAGTAATTCCACAATCAATATGTTCGTGTCATTTTAAACTTAACAACTTTTATAATACACGCTATAAATCACAGTGATTCACACACTTTACTTACCGTCACTACTGTTTGCTTCTTTAATTATCTATCTATATTGCTGGCTTCCTCTGCCAGGATTATATTCTAAAGAAGGGGGCGTCTCGAATACACTCGGGCCTCCACGATCATTCGAGAAATTCATCACGTGTCACCGGAGTCACGTGACTTCCGCTGTCGTAACATTATTCTACATTTTTTTTCTCGGAGTGTTTCCATACCTGGAGGTAAATTTTTTTGTCTTTTGATACATTGTAAAGTACAATATTGCATTTTTTTTGTAGTATTTTTCATAATGTTGAATACGGTATATCATTCACAGAAATGTATTAAATTTACATTTAAGCAAATATGGAATGGAGAAACAGAGACAGTAGGGTTTTATTGCGAAAACATGGGCAATGCCGGGTAACGCTGCTTTTATTATGGATATAGCTTAGTAAACATCCATTTTCCGTATTAGTATTATTTAACCCAGCTGCTAAGAAATCTGAAAAAATAGTTGGAATAATCTAATTCTCCATCTTTAGTTAAACGAAACATTGTAATATTTAGTGGGATATATATCATTATTTATTCTAACCCAATTTCTTAATATATCAAAACCATGCTGTTTTCGTTTCGATTATTTTTCTTATCTTGAAATTGGGGAACAACGTAAATGTTTCTAATTTCATCGCTTGTAGTGTTTACCATATAAATATATATCAATACCGCTTGATCCATTCTGAATATTACTGTTAATAACTCTTACAACATTCCAACTGATATCAACATCAGCTTGGGGATATAGAGTAAAACTATTATATTCAGTTTGTTGTATGGGTAAATCATTCATTGTAAGAACCATTAAGATTGATTAAATGTTGAAACTAATTTATCAATTTTATCTTTACCATCCAATGTTGTCGATCCATCATTATTTGATGTCAAAATATGTTTACTTGGAGTTTCTGAGGTATCGATATTATATTAAATGCTTCGCTTGCGCTGTAATCGTTTGTGAAACTTAGAGGATAATTCAGTTTCTTCAATCAACGTTTTCTGTGTAATTCAGCTCTCATAAAAAAATATTTGCTGTATTGACGAGTATTACATTGTCTGTTCCAATTGAGGAATCGTCTTGCTTCTAATTTTAAATCCTGGAGAAATATAAACATGATATAATACGTTGTCGTTTATATCTTTAATGTTGAAATCATATTTATATGAATCTTTTTGATCAATAACGACTTTATCTTCACCATGTTGTTACTATTCAAAACTTTCTTTGATGTTTTGATAATTAGGTGCACTTGTTAGATTCCAAATTATTTCCATTTATTTAGAATTAAAACCTTTTAAATTCATTTTCATATTGCACTTGAATCATATTAGGTTTCTTATCTACAATATTATATATATATATTTTAATTTGATGCATTATTCAATTTACTTTCTATGAATTTATCTGCAATAATATATTATGTTTTGTACTCCGGTGGGACAGCAGTAAGTTTACGGACTTACGGTATTATAATCTGGGGTTCAATTCCCCGCAATAGACACAGAAGATAGCCTAATGTGGCTTTGCTCTGAAAGCAACAAACATTTTGTTTTTTACCTAAAACTTCAATAATTTTATATTTTACTTTGTTTAGAACTTCAGTAAAAATATCTTTCCCATAATGTTTTTGACAAATAAGCGATGTTTTTATATTTCAATTATTATTAATTAACACGTCCCTCAGGAGCCAAGAGGTGTCTTAACACTTCAATTTGTTGAATATGAAAAGTAAGTTCAATCCGAAAACTCCCAAAGAGGATGGTTTTGGACTATCTTTTCGATACAACTTCGAGACAAGTTTTATTTTGTTAATTGATAAATTTTAAGTGAAATCCAGCATCCTCAAATCGCCATACTAACTAGTACCAATGTCTACCCACTGGGAGTAAATTCAATGTATATCAATAAAGCCACATTCTCAGCATC
>NW_013668489.1:2329-5617 GCF_000517525.1 Limulus polyphemus | reverse complement strand
ATGCTCGCCCTTTCAGCCGTGGGGCATTATAATGGGACGGTCAATCCCACTATTCGTTGGTAAAAGAGTAGCCCAAGAGTTGGCGGTGGGTGGTGATGACTAGCTGCCTTCCCTCTAGTCTTACACTGCTAAATTAGGGACGGCTAGCGCAGATAGCCCTCGTGTAGCTTTGCGCGAAATTACAAAAACAAAAACAAAACATATAAGCCACCAAGAAATGACGGCAACAATGTAATTGAACTGCAGACAGAGAGAGACTGACAATTCAGTCGAGCACGTGAGTCGTTCGTTGTGAATTATAACGTTTGTTATAGCGTGATTGTGGAAATTAAGTGTATTGCAAAGTTGTATTCAGAAAGAATAAACCAGTTTTATTTAAGAAAGAACTTGTATCGCTAAAGTTTATTCGGAAAGAATTTTTACGGAAAATTAACTAACGACCAGTGACGTAACAATATGGTGAAACGAATTTTTGTTCATACGTTTGTCTTGTTTTGAATATATATGTTATTTTAAAACAAGTGGGTTTTGTGTTGTCCGTTTATTGTTGAAATTTTTCGACAACAAGTCACTGACACTTATTGTAAAGAATCCGTCTTCTACATATATAAAAACCTGACACTCATTATTGTACAATATTGCATTGATGACATCACAATGAATGTGAATGCCGTTTACACCTCTAGAGATGTTAGCTATATATTTTCCCCTCTATTTTATAAGCATACAGAAAATTTTTATTAATGGTGGAACATACTACATGTTTCAACAGAACATTGGTCTGTCTTCTTCATATGTTACGTACTGAGAATTTGAAATAATCCAAGGCCGCGTTAAATAATTTAACTTTTAATAGTTGAACTGTACCCTGAATTTAGTGTTTAGAAATATGCCGATATTTTATTTAATTTATGCTATTCGTCAACAAGATTGATTCACGCTGTTTTTGTTTTGACACAAATACGTTTTAATTTATATATACAACACTATAATTTATAATAGCAACTATTATGATTAATTATTACAAACAAAGTTTTATAGACAGAAATTTCACTAACTTACAAATAGTCTAAAACTGTCTTCTTTGTTCAGAGTCTCCTAGATATCCAGGGTATTGTTATAACAGCGGAAGTCACGTGACGCTACTGGCGCGTTTGGCGCGTGCGTGAAATTTCTCGAATGATCGGGGAGGCCCGAGTGCATTCGAGACGCCCCCTTCGAGAAGCTAGCGATATATAGATAAGTAAAGAATCGAACAGTAGTTACAGTAGTAAAGTGTGTGTGTTTTGCACTAGAAGAGAGTGAAGTTATCGAGATTGTGAATCACTGTGATTTTTAGCGTGTATTATAAAAGTTGTTAAGTTTATAGTGACGAGAAACGTATTGACTGTGGAATTACTGTGTACTAAAAGTTTGTATCGAGGAAGAATAAGCTGGTTTAATCAAGAAAGGACTTGTATCTCTGAAGTTCCTAGGAAATAATTTATAACGGAAATTAACAAACAAGCAGATATTTAACAGTATATATAATTTGGCGGGAAGCTAGCTGGCTTTGTCAGGCACTGAATTGTTGGACCATTGAAGTAAGATGATATTTTCACAAAATCACTAATGTCCGATGAGAAATTAGTAATATTCTTGGAGAGATATTAACGTTTGATGAGAATTCACTGACGTTCGAAATTTATAACTGTTCCTGGTCAAATGTCGTATATTTTCCAGTTGATATGGGTTAGCAAAATCACAGTTTATAGCTTACACAGTAATAACAGTGTCATAGTAGATTTGTATCTTCCCTGTTCTCTGTTGTTTTTATAGGCGAAAAACATTTTCTAGAAACTTCTGATATACCGATTAAGGAAATTGATTCTTTGTGTTCACGAATATTCTGCTCGCCCTCAAATTTAAACTTATTCGAAACAAACGTCGACATTAAAATAAATATATCACAAATTCGTTATAAGCAACACATATCTGATAATATAAGTCATGCCTATTGCTAAATACAAATTCAATCCAAACAACGTTCATATTAAAAATAAATACATAATAATAAATTTGTTACACAGATATGATCAGTACTAAGCAATCCAAGCTTTATAATCGTTACAAAGACAATAGGGGCTAAATATGACGGAAATGGTATCTGCAGGATATAGGTAGAGGTCAAGTGTACGAACGGTGAACAGACCTTGTCAAATACGGTTGATGTGCTGGAACCAATACAAATCTATGACCACCAAAAGTTGTCAATATGTTTCGACGTTACCATGAGTGCGTTGTAACTTCGAAATATGTAAAAATCAACTTTTTTTGGAAATCATATATTGGTCTTAATTTAAAATATTTTAAATTGTGTACCTATTTTAATGTTGTATTTTATTTATTATTTTAACTTTATGCATAAGTGCCAAGAAACAATACCTAAATGCAGATTGTTAAAAATATGTTTTCACTTCATTTATGTATAAATTCATTTTTTTCCCAAAAAGTATTCTTAAGTATAATTTTTCAATGTAATTTTTTAACACAAGCTTACCCCTCACTGGCACAGCAGTATGTCTGCTGGATTACAATGCTACAGGAAAATTAAACATCAATTTAATATTAAGGAAGATTACAGACATAGAACATAATAAGAAATACAACGTTTATTGGTTTCTTTGTTACATTGTTTCGTGAATTATCGATGTATAGAGAGTGAAGAAACATAAAAATTCATTCCATTATATAGCCAAAAGGGAAAAACCTGACGAGACTATTCTGCTGACTATATGATCAAAGGTGCCGCGTTAGCTAGCAAAGCGCCTTACGTGTGATTGATATTGACGACAAACTTTTTAATTTTCTTTTCTCATCAAATGTGTATTTACATTAAAAAAACAATTTTAATGAATAAAACTATAAAAAGTTGAAAACTCTACATTTGTACATCTCTCATAAAAACATTTTTCACTCATGAGAAAAAACAACAACATGATTTGGTAGTTGTTAATTAAGGTGTTAACTAAAGATTCTGAAAATATTTAAGATCCCCTGGATATGGTCGTTCTAGGGATCATTAAGTGAATTTGAAAATGTGACAAAGTGTACGTGGATTTTTATGAAACGAATTTTTCTTTTTTGTCATGCCTGAAAAAGTTTTTTGATAAATGTACGGTTTTCTATTGTTTGTAATTTTATTCTTTAAAAGTAATATTTTTATGGTAATGTAAGTACACATTAAGCGTAAACTATAAGGCAATATATTTGTTACGTCTCCGTTTGTTAATTAACTTTCAGTAACTT
>NW_013668489.1:0-1561 GCF_000517525.1 Limulus polyphemus | reverse complement strand
TATCTACACACACATTCCCTTACCGTCACGTTGTCACCCTCTTTTATATATACCAGGCTACCCTATATCTAGTAAATGCTAAAGTACAGGATAGTTCTAGAAAGGAGAGGGCGTGAGAATAGTCACGTGATCTCGATGACGCAACAATATGTAAAATCATAAATAATATTCAACTTTAAACTGGTACACAATTAAAAACATTTTATTTAGGCCTATCTATGGCCTTCAAAAAGATGACGACTCTACACGTTTCGACGTCATCCTCAGGATAGGCTTAAATAAAATGTTTTTAATTGTGTACCGTTTAACTTTTATTATTATTTATAATTTTAACTTTATACCAAGTGCCAAAATACTATAACATATATGTAATCGTATCATTTGTCTCGATTCTCCATCACTAGAAGTATCTCACATGCTATTTATAATTAATCAAGACATTTTTTATTTGAAATGTATTGGTTTCATCCATCACACTAAAATATTGCAAATATTATATAAAAAAATTAGTTTCTGTAATGTACGCTGATTTTATACCTGCTTTTTTTGTAGATCACTGTGTCTTAAGGTTTAGTTTTTTTTTGTAATAGAAAAGGAGTTCAACTGTAACGAAAACTTTGTAAAGTTCTTAGTACATGTTTGTGACTTAAGTTATGCTGCATTGAGCTGTCTGTAGCGTTTGAAGAGCATTGTGTTTGTATTGAATACCCCAGAGCCCAGATTAGCACAATTTAAAATAACTTCGAAGAATTTCTGTACAAAAGTAACATCTGTTACATAATAGCATTTCAAATAGCCTGAAATTGAGTTAACTGATAAATTTAAATTTAGTAGTTAAATTCAAGCCGATATATAGTCAGTTTATGATATTTGCCAACAAGATTGATACACACAGTTTTCCTTTTTAACACAAATACGTTTTAATATACACACAGCAATACAATTTACAATAACAGTTATTACAAATAGTTATTATAAACAATGATTTATAAATAAAAGTTTCCCAAACTTACAACCAATATAAAGTCTTCCTTTTAGTCTAGAACTTCTTCGATATCTTATCGAGGATTCACGATGAGTGAGTTGATCACGAATTGACGTAGGTATAATTCAGTTTACGGGAAGCTAGGTAGCTTTGTAGTTCTCGCTGATCACACGCCGATTACAGGTCGAGTTTCTTTTACCACTGAAGTTATATAATATCTTCGTAAAAGTACTAATGTCCTGTGAGAATCCACTGAAATTATATGACTTGTAATGTTTGAACTTTGTAAAGGTTCCTGGTCAAATATCCGAAGTTTTCCGATTTATAAGCGTTATAATAATCACAGTTATAGCTTCCGAAGTTTTATAGCGCACTGACTATAGCAAACTAATAATAGATACTCTCCTTTGGCGCGTCGCGTTGCTTATATTTATATGCTGCGGAGGCTTTCTAGAAAATTAAGATTATGTTCACACATATATTGTTGATTTTTACTCTCGAGAATCTTCTACAAATTTGGAGAATAGGAGGTAGTTTCGCAATACATATTGTTGCGTCAGCGAGTCACGTGACTAC
>NW_013668488.1:152126-157642 GCF_000517525.1 Limulus polyphemus | reverse complement strand
ATGCCAGTTTTTATTCCCCGGCCAAAGGTCGGATACTTTTCTCACAGGCCTCGTAGTCTTACCTCTCACTTTGGGTTTTTATTTTTTCCACAGGACTTTGTATGACCATGTTTGTTGTGACTGATACTTATCTTCATATTCCAATTACCCCAGTGTCACATTGTTTTCTTCACTTCGTCCACGAGGGTTCTGTCTTCCAGTTCCTGGTGTTGCCATTCAGTCATTCAGCTCCGTTTGTGTTTTGTCGAGTGGTACACTCTTTTGCATGTCATCTTCACTCGCTGGGTCTTCTGACTCATCATTACATGGATGACTGGCCACTTCTTATCTCTTTCCGTGCCCAGTCACACACTCATACCCATTTACTTCTTCAAGAAGCTGCTTGGGTGGGGTTTCTTGTCAAGTTGTAGAAATCCTTTATTACCCCCATTATTATTATTAACTTATTATTATTATTATAATAATAATAAGTCGACTTATTACTATTTTTTATATTAATATTATATTTGCACTAAATCTGTATACTTCTATAATGCTCACTGCTGAGATGGGGTGTTTCTGTAAGACCACCGGATACCTATCCAGTGGTGTGTGTGTGTGTGTGTATGTATGTGTGTGTGTGTGTATATATATATATATATATTATTATTATCACTGTTTCATGTGTAAAGGACAGTCACTCATGGACTTTGTGAGTAAAGCAGATGGGGATTTTTGCTCGTCCCTAGTGACCCCTGATTCTTACAGTCACGGTTTTTCTGCTTTTCAAAATAGGGAATTGCACTGTTTCCAGTGTGTCATTCCTTCAGACTCCCCAACATTATCTCTAGTGGAGCGTGGGAGTTCTTACTACTTCCGGTTCCCAGTGGCTGGAGTGGTGGACCATGGAGGTTTCCTTCTGAGTGGGGTTTGTACAATAAGCTAAACCAAACTTTATAGCTCATATGTAACCACTCAGTGAGAAGAGGGCTGTCATCATTTTATTCATTGATTATGCAATTACATAATATCCTGGATCCAAGTTGCTTCCCCTAATGTTTTTGCCGGGGCTGACAGTACTTGTTGATTACAAAGTAAATTTCTTATGCAAAGCATTTCCACTGGATGTTTTCTGCCAGAATGGACAGCACTTGAAAAATTCAGTAGTATCCAAGGTGCTTCCACACACTTGGCCTAATCCTATGTTTCTAGTTTGTACCTGCCTATTCTCAAATGTGAGGATTGTGCTAGAATAGTAGAGTATAGATGGCACAGTATGATTGGTCAGAGGTAGTCACATGATCAGCATGTAATGAAATGGCAAGAAAATGAAGGGGTTTAAAAGACTGGTGCAGTGTTAGCAATAAAATTTTTAGCAGTGCTTAGAGGGCAAACCAAGGTCAAGATAGCTTCGTGTGCAAGAAGGTAAGTACCTATTGGAAATACATTTTCAGTGTAAGAAATTGTTATCTTTTATTTCAGTGAATTATGCATTCATGTTAATATGATACTATTTTCTATAATGCTTTTTCTTTTCTTTATCATTTACAGTAACAAGTTGAAACATTGTGTTTAATAATAGGAAACTATTTATTCCAGGACAAGCTGGTCAGTTTGGACAACCCTCTTCATTCCAGTCAGATAATACAAACATAACAGATGAAGAAAAGGTAGAAGTTACACAAAGGCTGGCTCAGTGTACACTAGAACAGCTTCAGCAGGAGTTTTCACTTACAGACAGGTTAGAAATTATGACCATTTTCATTATTAGCTTTATAAATAATAGCCAGAAGAAGTCGTAGATAATTTTTTATCTTGTTTTTTAATTCTATATGTTATATTCAGTCAGCTGTAGAACAGCTTCAGCAGGAGTTTTCACTTACGGACAGGTTAGAAATTATGACCACTTTCATTATTAGCTTTATAAATAATGGCAAGAAAAAGTCATAGATAATTTTTTATTTTGTTTTTGAATTCTATATGTTACATTCAGTCAGCTGTATAACAGCTTCAACAGGAGTTTCCTCTTACAGACAGACTATATGTTATATTCAGTTTACTTTAGAACAGCTTCAACAGGAGTTTTGTCTCAAAGACAGACTATATGTTATATTCAGTCTACTTTAGAACAGCTTCAACAGGAGTTTTGTCTCAAAGACAGGCTATATGTTATATTCAGTCTCCCTTTAGAACAGCTTCAACAGGAGATTTCTTTCACACAGGTTAACTTTGTCATAACAGTATGATAAAGTCATGTGTTATTAAAAATCCAATTGCTTAGAGATACTTTAAAAATATTGTTTTACCAGAAGTTTTTAACCAAACAGACCATCATAGAGATGAGCAAAAAGATTGTGGATAAGTTTTGTGCTAAATTAGAGCCATGTGCTGGATGGAAAAAAATGTCCACCCAAACTTCTCAATTGAAGTCATTCACCAATGAACAGTGTGGGCACAGCCATAAGATGTTGGAAAAATATTATATAGGAATGGATTAATTTGGATGAAACTTTTATAATCAGCCACAATTTATACATATTGAATGTATTGAAAAGTCAAATTATTTTTCTATCTGAACACCACTTCTATATTTATGTAGTAGAGAGGCAGATGTAAATTCCTTAAAATTCATTTTAAAATTAAAAAAAGGTAACCAAGGACTATCATGCTGAAATGATAGTGTAATGCCTGGGTATCGGGTTTTTGTTTGTGGCTACCTTCTCCATGTGTTTCATAGTTTTGGCTGGTTCCATAAGCCTATCATTTTCAAAAGTTATGCAATAGAAACATGTAAACATGTTTTTCTTGTTCTAACTATATCATTCTTCTAGTTCATTCCTTTCACCATAGCGATATGACATCCCACTCCTTTATGTCTATATTTGAATAATACTTTATATACTGTTCCTTTTATATACTGTTTGTTGAAGCCCATGTCATTGTAAATATCATATGTATATACAGTGGTAAAATAACCAGCATTTTGCTAAAACTCCTTGTGAGAAATGTGTGAAGATGTGAATTGTATTTCAATAATGTTTGTTTTAAAATTACCCGTACTGGTGTCTTTTTAGTGAGATTGGGATGCTAGCATAGCAAATTTTATTATTTTGTATTTATTTGAATTCTCTGTAAAAGAATCACTGCTTTAGCTGCTTAAATAAATCAACCCACATGTAGTGGATAAAAACAGTTATTTGACCTACAAAATTATTGCACGAAATGTTTTACAATTGTGTATTCTTCAGTAATACACACTTTTTTTCTGTCACTGTTTGATTTTATAAATAAAAATTGTAAACAATATTTGAAAAGAGCAATATCAGAATATTTATTTTTAGCAGTTTGATGATTTACATAAAATACAAAGCAGGAACTTTTATAAGTTTAGAAACTTGGGGATATAAAAAAACAACATGGTATAAGTCTCCTAATATCTTTGAAATCAGAGTTTCCAAGGCTGTTTATTGTTGTCTTGTAAAATATTTCAAACTAGTCATAACCTAGTAATCAAGAAGTAAGACTATTGTGACTGTAAAATGAAGAATCTAAATTTCTTAATAAAATAAGTATTATTCCTTTTCACAGTATTAGATAAAACTGTAAATGTATAGTAAGGTGTTGATGGGACCTAGCATGGCCTGGTGGTGTGGTTAGAGCACTTGACTTGCAAACTTTTGAGATCGTGTATTTGAATCCCCGTCACTGAACATGTTCATCCTTTCAGCTGCAGGATCTTATAATGTGATGGTCAATCCCACTTTTCTTCAGTAAAAGAGTAACCCAAGAGTGGACGGTGGGTGGTGTTGACTAGCTACCTTCCGTCTAGTCTATCATTGCTAAATTAGGGATGGCTACCTCAGATTGCCCTTGAGTAGATTAGTGCAAACAAAATCAAACAAAGGTATTGATGGAAATTATGCTAGAATACTTTAGTATTTAGTGTGTCAGTATGTATACTAAAGAAATTCTGTAAGTTGATCTGGAACAGTGTTTACACCTTTAAGGTGTAGTATCAACCTTGCTATGAGTAACTGAAACCCAGGCTTTGTTCATGTAAGCAATGTTAACACTTATTCATAAATAAAGGTAGAACATTATGCCATATTTTGTTTTGAAATTATTGGGAACATTTGGTGAAACCTAAAATTAAGTCTCATAAAATTTAATGTAAGATGGGAGCATAAATCACAATTCTGTTTTATTTGTATTTGTGACAGTTTTTTTTTTATATTTGTTGTATTTTCATTCTAGGCCATTTTTAGAAGCCATCTTTAATGCTTTGGAATGTACAGAAAATGACCACAGTGCTTTATTTGCTTCATGTTTACTTTATGCCTTGGGACATAATGCTGGTAAGCTTTTTTTTTTTTTATTTGTTAACTTAAACACTTGTTTTTCTTTTGGTATTATGTAATTTATTTTTAATTAAATGATTGTTAGTTTTAATTTCTTTGGTAAATGAAAAGAATCTATTTAGATCAATGATTAGTTTCTACAAAATTATTGATTGAGAGTATTGTAGTGTGCTTTTTCAAATACAGCCCCATGATTCAGCAGTATTTTGGGCTGGATGTGCAAGTGAAGCAAGTTTGTTGGTGAATGCCTGAATATACAGTGGTACAAATACCATGAATTCATGTGTACATGATGCTGAATGTTTGCATTTAAAGGTGTAGACTGTTTTCAGTGTGCAGGAAAACAACAACACTTGCTTGTACGTATGTTTGAGACTATTAGTGCACAGGAAGGAAAATTGGTGAAAACTAAGTGTATCTCTACTAATATGCTAAAAAAAAACTGGGGAAAACTTGACAGTGTTTACATGCTGTTCAAAGTACTTCATAGTTACGAAAACAATAAGCATTTTATTACATTGATGTGAACAAAGCTGAGTGATTTCTTGGTGCTTTGTTAGCTTCTTTGACTAGGTATGGCTCATTGGTTAGCACACTGGACTGTAAATCCAAGGGTTTCTGGTTTATGCTCTATTGCATGTAATCGTGCTCTACACTTTTGGGTTGTGGGTGCATTAGAAAAGTGATGGTCAAAACTCCGTTTGATTAAAATAATATTTGGAAGTGGATGATGTTGACTAGTTGTATTCTCTCAAGTTTTTCAATTCAAAGTTAGGGATTTATATCACAGACAACTTGTGTAGCTTTGAACAAATATCTGACAAAAAAATAAAAAATATCAATTTTGTTTGTTTCAGGAAATGAAAGACAAAGCTCAGTGATTTGTATATGCTTTATTAGTTTTGTGTGATTTTGTGGTTTATTATCTATTTTTTGTATCTATAAAAGCCTGATAAAGATACTGTATTTAAATGATTTATTACAGAATTATTATTAGCTTCTTGTATTTAGACTGTATTTAAATGATTTATTACAGAATTATTAGCTTCCTGTATTTAGACTGTATTTAAATGATTTATTACAGAATTATTATTAGCTTCCTGTATTTAGACTGTATTTAAATGATTTATTACAGAATTATTATTAGCTTCCTGTATTTAGACTGTATTTAAATGATTT